>NW_009648441.1:2950354-2970531 GCF_000708025.1 Charadrius vociferus
CTTGATCACTGCTATAAGCATCCTAATCCCCAATGGGTATGGTAACGATGCACAGCACAAGCCTGCTATAGCCTAGCTCTGTTTCATCGGTCAAGCATGTAAGCAGATTATTACTGGGCTGATCGGTGCTCTTGCCAATCAAGAAACTCTTGTTATTTCAGAGCAAAGCACAAGAAAACCAGAAGATGAAATAAATACTGCACCGTGCTAGGCAGAGACAGAAATCCACCACTGTAGTCTAGGAAAGTGACCTTGGATTTCTACCTTTTCTTTCAAGGAGCCTTTAAGCTCTGGAATCCCATCTTGAGAAAGTTTCAAGGGATACAGTATTTAAAGGAGGGGGAGGGGGGAATAAAATATATTTATAGGCCTGGCATTAGCATTGGCAAAGTAGGTCTGCCTGGGGTAGGAGGCTGTCAGCATTGGCGATGCACCTCCAGACCTACAGACACGCTCCATACCTGGTCTGTGCCTGAGCTCTGGGGAGCTGGGTGAAGTGATTGCCATGGAGAGATATTTTTATGAAACTGGCTCACTTTTGGAAACAGCGGTTGCCATATTGCTCCTCAGGCCCTCAGTAGCACTGGGGCTTTTCTCTGTTCCTCTGTCCCTGCCGTGCCCATTTAGTGCCTGCTCCTAGCTGCCCGCCACACTTCAGCCCCTCAGTCTAAGGGGAAGACTGAGATGATGAAGATGTGGGGCAATAATTAACTTGCCTGAGGAGAGTTGAGCCAATCCTAAGCTCATATAGATTTTTTCTTCACAAACATGTTTATCCTGAAAAATATTAACCCTATTAAAATTTTTATCAAAAGGAAAATGGAGGACTGACTGGAATTGCCTTATTGAAAATGCACAGGATGTTACTCCTTATTGCAGACATAACCTGCTGGACCAGTGTTTGTTGCTAGCCAAGTTCCACTGAAAACACCAGGGTTCATGCAGGGAGAGGAGCCTGTTTCAGAGAACAAAAAGCTTGAGAAGTTAGATTTATATCGTCTCCTTGCACTGGAGGGGAAAAAAAAATCCACAACCCAGATTGTACATGCTAATTTCACTGTCTTGATGTGCTTGTTTGGCTGACAGTGGTATGAATTGTTGCACCAGATAAAAAGTTCAAGACTTTAAAGACAATTTCAAGCTGGAGCCCAGAACGTGTTATAGGAAATGAGGCTCAGTTGTCCCAGTGCAACATGCGAAGAAGTAAGGAATATATGCAGACAAGTGTGTTCTTCAGAAACAGCAATATTATACCTTCTGGCCTATATTCTTTTTATTTGTTTGCTGCTTGTGTGACTGCAGGGAAGAAAATGCAGTTAAGGATTTGGAAATACCTTCTTATGTTCCAAAAACTCTCTGAACAGATCTAAATATTTGTAGAATTGGAGATTAAAAGTGCAGCTGCTACTATGACCATCAGAGTCAGGCAAACAATTCCCAAAATAATTTAAATTTAGTTTCTTTCTGCTTGGAGAATACTTGTAAACTGTTTTAAAATCAGTATTTTTAAAATCGTATGCACCGTATCTGGGGGGATGGGAAGGGTGGGGGAAGGGGAAGGGTTTTAGCCGGGTTCATGAACAAGAGGTCCGTAGACAAAAGGGAATGAGTATACATACCCTAGTATCTTTAATATGGCAATTCTGAATGCTGGAGACACAGACAGCGGCCAGGTTGGCATGCGCTTCCTCAATAGCGTTTCACAGGATGTCAGGACGATTTGAGTTGGAAGGACCCCTGGAAGTCTCTAATTCAACCTCTTATTCCCCAGCAGGGTCAGCTCTGAGGTCAGGCCAGGTTGATCAGGGCTTTATCAAGTTGGGTCTTGAAAACCTCCAAAGATAGAGCCTGCACAATCTCAGTGAGCCAGCACTCCGTCTCAGTGTTCCACCTCTTGTCTGTCCTTGCAGTAAGAAAGTAATTCCTTAGCCTGCTGGGCCCTCCACTGATGCCCTTTGCCTCTCATCTTTCTACAGCATTCTACTGAAAAGCCTGGCACCATCTTCTCAATGCCCTCCTTGTAGGTGCTGGGGGATGCTGCGAGGTGTCCCAGGGCAGTCTTTTCTCCAAGCTAAACAAACCTCACCCCCTTAGCATTTCCTTACTGGGAAAGTCCTCATGCTCCAGCCTCCACCAACCTGGTGGCCTCTGCTGAACTTACTGCATTTTACCTATAGCATTGTGGGACTGCAAACTGGACACAGTGGATGCAGTCTAATGTGTGCTGAGTAGGAGGAGATAACCATTTTCCTCAGTCTAGGGGATGTGCTCCTGTTAATACAGCCCTGGATACTTTTTTAGCCATCATCTTTGCTGCCAGGGCATATTGCTGGTCCATGTTCAACTTGCCACTGATCAACACCTCCAAAGTCTTCCCAGAAGGGCTGCTCCCCAGCCAGTCTCTCCCCAGCCTGCGGTGCTGCAAGGGGCTCTTGCTTCCCTGGGGCAGGATTCTGCATCTGTCCTTGTTGAATTTAATCAGGTTAGTGTTGGTTCATTCCTCTAGCCTGTCCAGGTCCCTCTGAATGGCAGTCTTGCCCTTGGGAGTATCAGCAGTTTGACAGGAGACAGAATTCAGTGACTGGTGTGACACATAGGATATTATTTATGTTCTTTTACACTTATTGAGTTAATTTATCAAAATTTTGTGCTGCTGGCTTTGTCACAGTTTCTTTTCAATTGAATAAATTGCCAGCAAGTTTCCTTCACATTATGATGATGCTCCCCTGTTATGGAAAAGAAACACAGAGCTGCAATAAGTATTCCTACTTAGGCCCGCTGTTGCCTCTTGAACTCCTCAAGCCTACTACCTGGATGGCTTTTCTTTTCTTCTCTTTGCTAGAGAGAAATCTTTCAGGGAATAGAAAACTTCCAAGGAAAGATCAGTTAATATGCATCTTGGGCATACAGGTGCTGACTTGTCCCTAGAGTCAAAATCTATCAAGAACAGCCTGATCTTACAGAGGACCAAACGCTTTTCCTTGTAGTCTACTTCTCATGAGTGTTTGCACAGCATGGAGCTCCTCTATGCGTCAGGTTCCTCTGCCTGTCATTTCTGCTTCCCCTTTTTCCTTCAGCAGACCAGGAGCGTGATAGCTGGAGGGAAGGGATGTTCCTGTCTTCCAGGCATTGCTTGATTGGGTAACTTGTACATAAATTACAAGGCTACGGCAAATAAGTCGTGCAGACGGATGTTGCCTGTGTGCTATTTGGAAGGGTCTTAGACCAGAAGGAAAGAGTAGATAGTAGTTACTTGTTCAACAGACTCCTCACTACACACACAGTAAGCTTTGGATATCTCCGCCTTCAGAAATCACTTGTAGGTTGAATGTTAAAATGGAGGGGGCGAAAAGTAAAAAACCCCATCTTCCCCTCAACCCTTTACTCACTCATATACACTGATCTACAATGTCACTTAGTGCTGGCACAGAGTGACCTTCATGTATGCAGATAAATCAGAACCTGGGCTATTCACAGTGTTCAGTATTAGAACTCATCTGCATCTAAAAATGTTCACCTTGATGATTGCTCTCTGTCACATGCTTGAAGTGGTTTGCAGATCCCAGTCTGCATCAACTGGCTCCTCTGGTTGATCTTCAGGGCTATCTCCAAGCAGATTGCCTATGAAATAAGGTTATAAAATGAAAGGCTTTCAACATGAATGTCCAACTGTTATGCCCAGAATACAGATGAGTTTTGATTTCACTTTTGATTTTCAATGGCAATGAATAATTGAGTAAGAAAAATAATTTTAAAAAATTGTAATTGTTTGCAATTAAGGAAAGAACTGAACAGCTCTCTTCCAGGTTGCCTCTGAACACCCTTACTCCTCATTCAGTTCTTGTTAACAGTTGTTCTTGAAAGCCTGTCAGCTCCCAAAGCAGACCCCTAGTACTTGCTCACCTTCATTCAGTGGGAAGGAACCAGGTCTCCCTGGGGATGGTAAGAGCTGGAGGGATTTTTTCCATAAATCTGGGCTTCTTGTATGGCAATACAGGGAGAGTGTTAAAACTAAAAGACTTAACTGTGGCCTTCCTAAGTGTTAGGAAGGATCAACCAAAAAATGGGAGAAGAGAACTGAAGTTACAGGTAGAGAGCTGCTTTAATTTGAAAGTAGAATCATTTAAAAAGAAAAAAAAAATTAAACATCTGAAATATATTTTTAGAAAGCTAGAAAAAAATGTGACTTTTCTAGTGCATTTGCAAGGAATTATATCAAACAAATGCTTTCAAGCAGACAACATAATGGCCTATTAGAGAAACACAATGTCACTTGTAGGTGGCTAGAAGTACAAAGCAGGAAGATGATAGTGTCACTAAATGCTTTTTGTAAATTGCAACGATGGGCGTTCACTGAAATGTTTTCTGGTTGACTAGAGATACAAGTACAGATGGATGGGGGCAGAAGAAGGCAAGGAGGCTGTTTTCCCATCAATCCCTTAATCTTTATTCTGAACTCGAGACTCCAAAATTTGTGGGTTCATTACTGAGACTTTAGCATCATTCAGCTATGAATAGACAGTAAGTGAACATAGAGACAAGTGACATGTCTGTTTCTTTCTCCCTTTAGAGCAGTGTCCAAAATGTTACATTCTTGCTAACGTTTTGGGGGACAACAAAAACAGATTCTGTTTTCTGATGTGTAGGGAGGAGTATTTCAGTTGTTATATTCTGATGGCACTGTAGAAAATCAAGCACATCTATAAGCTGTGCTGCAAAATGCAGTGTAGCCTGGGGATGTCTCTACTAAATTTAAATGACTCAACTTGAAAATCAGGAGTTATCTAGCTGTCATTGTACAGTGCTCTGCACTGACTCGTATCACTGTGTTATTTAGGTAAGCTACTCATCAAGAGTTAACTTGGTAAGTGCATCACCTTAGCAACCAGAACATTAACATACTACAGCAGCAAAGTATAGCCAGCATATACTTTGATTTCAGGCACAGGAGTTTGCAGTGGTGATATATGTGCTATAGTGCTGTGCAGGATTGGGATAAAAAGTAATGGTAAAGCTAAAGAAGAACCAAATATAATATTTATTATGTATCTAATGCCTAGGCAGCTATGGTGACTGGAGTGATTTCAACGTAAAAAAAGTAGAAGTAATACATGAGCCAGAATATATGGGCAGATCACTCCATGTTCTCTTCCCACTTCTTTGCCTCATCTTCTTTAATTTTACATTTTATTTCTTCTTGAGCAAAACCTATCATAAGCTTTTAAGTACCCCTTATTTTTTCCTGTCATTCATGTGTTTCATCCAATATGCAAAACATTGCACAAATGGAAAATACTTTTAAAGCAGAAAACATGTAGCAAGTGGCAGCTACCTGGCAGAGCATAATCTAAGAGAATAAACAGAGCACTTAATCTGATTGACAGCCAAATTCCGGTTTAATTGTTAGGTGGCTCAGTATTTTTCTACATATGCATCTGAAGTAGTGAGAAAACCACTATCAAATTCAGCGTTGCCATCCAGGACAGCCCTAATTCACCTTGTTTTACTGCTTGCTGCAGCTGCAGACTTTTCATTACTTCCTGAATTCTAGTGTACCCAAAAAGTATTTTAAATGAGTTACTATCTGACCCTAGAACATACAACTATATTCCAGCACTGAGCAGACTGTTACTTTCAATGCAGGTGACTTGTTATTACTGTCTCCAGCTTTGATCCAGAGATGTGAATGTGACTGACCTCTACTTGTGGAGGATGCAGAAAGCTACTTTTATGTCAAACTGTTACCTCTAATTTCGTATTCAGATGCAAATCAAAATGAGCGTGAGCAAACTCTAGAGCACCCAAATGGCTGCTCTAAAGCCATATGGAATAGCTCCATAGAACTCCTCTGCTGATCAGTTGTGAGACAGCTTTATGTTTCGGTTCTGGTTTGCCCAGATCTTTAGAGCTATGTTGTAAAAAATTCACTCCAGCATTGTATCATCACAAAAAGTCTTCATTTGCCTCTTATGAAACAGCTCTTTGTTTATACAGACATTGTACTTCTGGAGGCTGGGATCATGCCTGTAATTTCATTTAAAGAAAAAGTGAAATGGGAATATTTTTTTTTTTACATTATTGCTTGTTCACTCCAGTCTTAGATGCAAAAGGCAAGTGTTGAATTCTGTTGTTTGGAGTCTGTCTTGTTGTATGCAATAGGCACCTAAACAAAAAACCTGCTAAAACGTATCTTGTATATGATGCTTATAACATATATTTAATGCTCTTTTGACAGCCTCGTTAATATTGTGTTCTGGTGATACCCACAGGTAGTTTGACAAACCTGTGTAAGATCATCAACGAGGTGCAGATTTTCACACATAGAAGCAGATGGCAAACCAACTAGCAGTTCAGGGAGACAGACATCAAGAAATTACAGCAGTGGCAGAAATTAAACACTTAGTGCCAGTGGCCCAGTTTCTTACGTGATGCAAAGTTCTGTACATGATGGTCACTGTATAATGAACAAAAGGAGGAAAAGGACTAGATACTGCGTGTTACAGTTGTGCTTTTCAAAGAACCTGGTCACTATGTGCTAAATATCCTACAACAAGGTCTCTCAGAGTGGTTAAAATGCAAAAATACCCCTACCTGAACCCAGATGTTGGTATTTTTTTTCTTGGGAACTTTTTTGTGCCCTGCCATATTCTTTAACTTTTTTCACAAATATGACTTGCTGCTTTGCTACTGTGGAAAGCACTGAATGTGAGACCCAGAGGGGCAGCCTGGGAGGCAGAAGTTAGAATGAGAAAGTGCTCATGGTGTGCTAGAGAATGGGTTTGATGGAGAAAGAAATTACTGCCCCTACCAGCATAAAATGGCTGGAGATGAATGCAGTTCGGTCATAAGCTAAGAGTAAAGAAATGTTTCATTCAGGTTTTCCAGCTCATCTGATAGTACATCTTAAATAAAGCATCTGTTACAACAAATGTTTCATTCTGAAAGTAACACAGGCAGATCCTAAAGGAAGCAGCTGACTTTATTGTTTTACTTTCTGTGGAGCTCTTTCCAGGAAGGGGAGGAGAGAGAACAGCACTTTGAAGGTAAGGAAATTCCTCTCATGACCCTACTTTAAGTAGCCAGGCCCCCAGCCTTAGCCATCTTTTATTATTTTCCCTGTCTTAAAAACATGTTCCTTGCCTCATTCCTGCATCTACAGAAAGAGAAGTTGTTCCCAGTACTGTCTTTGATTCCTACAAGTTCACATGGTGTACATGAACTTTTTCCACGTAGGGCAAAGTAGTATTTGGCACCTGTCGATGTGCAGCATCATGTTTGTGAAGCAGTGGCTCTGCTGACTTGTATGACTCCTCTAAAGTCACTCTGGTGGCAGTTTTCCTGGAAGAAAACCCTCCTGTTAAGTAAAAAATAAAGGCTAGGGAGAATAAATTATTTTTTTGTTGGGGGGTTGG
The DNA here is from genome assembly GCF_000708025.1 of Charadrius vociferus. Classification (NCBI taxonomy): domain Eukaryota; kingdom Metazoa; phylum Chordata; class Aves; order Charadriiformes; family Charadriidae; genus Charadrius; species Charadrius vociferus. The sequence goes on from NW_009648441.1 coordinate 2,957,767, forward strand.
TTGCGTGGAGAGAAGTGAATTACATTTACTTGCTTGTTGGAGTAGGAGGAAGGAATAGAAATTTGAAGGACTGGTGCTTTCAGATTTGAGGCTGGCCTTCTAATTTTTAATTCTGGAACTAGTAGCAGACTTCAACTAGCTTGGATGCTTTCTCTGAGTCAGACCACTAATCTGATGGAAATTCTCTGTCTTATTCTCACCCCATGAAAATCTGGCTGAGACTAATTGAACATTTTATTTTGGGTTCAGCTGAAGGTGAATTCCCAGACGTCTTGCACTTTGCATAAAGTTGAACAATGCCACATTGTTGTACAAACAAGATAGCTCCTTCAAGCCTGATGGCGTCATTTTTATTTTTATCTTTTAGAACTTAATTTCATCAATGTAAACAGCTTTTTTTTTTTCTCTTTTCTCACCCAGTGCTCATTCCAGAATGGAAGGCCACAAGAAGAACTGTTGCATTTCTGGAAAACGCAACCATCTTAATTCTGAGGTTCTAAAGAGCTGTTCTCCCCATGGCCTGGAAATAGGGAACTGAGTATAGACCAGCATAACTGTGGTTTTATTGATTTCAGTTTTACAGAAGCATTAAAACTGAATGCTTTGTCATGGATCCTTAGACCATCTACTTAACAAGAGTGATTGATACGCTGATATTACTGCCCATTTCTTTCTCATTCAATGAGTTTCATAACCTGATATATATTCCTACTATGACACCTCTTCCCCATATAAATGTCTGACTTGCGATGAACCCTGAAGATTTGGGTTCTGTATATTAATCCACTTTCTCAAAACAATAGCTCTTGCTGGAATATCTCACAAGCCAACAGCATGGCTAATTAGTGATAAAGAACTACTTATATTCTTGTGAGTGTCACTTAGGCCCTGTGACAAAGACATATGATAACAGTCAGAAACTCTTTAGGAGAGCAGCATCAGTTTAGTAAACAATGCTGTTACTTGAAACTGTTATTTGAAACAGTTTAATTATTAGGGAGCCGGGGTATTTCCCTCCTACTCCCATATCCATCTTCTACTTTTCTGTGTGGTTAGTCTGCTTTGCAAAGAAATTGCATGAAGAAGCATTAAAGGCTAAATCTGCTTTAAACAAGCATATTTTGTTAAATATTATCCTGGCATCTCTTGATTGTGGAGTAAAAGAAATGATGGGTCTATATTAAGTTAACTCTGCTGCCAATAACTGTCTATAAATACTGAAAGATTCTCAGAGGAAAGTGAGATGGAAAGGTGCAGAAAACCCCCTTCATTTTATGGATAACTTTAATGTTTCCTTTCCCTAGCAAGAAGTAAGGAACATAGTTTCTGCAGAATTAGGTGTTGCTTAATCAAAGTCAAAACCTAGGAAGTGCCTACAGTTGAAAAAAAAAAAAAAAGTAGACTAGATAAATTGCACAGAAAATGGATTATGAGTTAATCAGAATTAACAGGACAGTTTGACTGAGTCCTCCTGTTTGTTCAGGAATAGACTTACTCTGGAACTGTGGATCTATATGATAAACTTGTTTTGAAAAGCATAACCCACTGAAATTCATAGCTCTAAGCTGAATCATGGATTTCTGATTACAACTGGCATGGATTTATAAATTCATGATCTGCATTTAATCATGCACAAAGAAACCTTGATCTGTGTGACTCACAGCTTCAGCTTTTCATCATACACTAAGACTGATACCAACAGTGCAAAGCCAAAATTATTGAAAAAATAATCTTTTGAGTCTTTGCCAATGACAATGGTTTCCACTCAGATTATCAGCTTTGCCAAACATGATGTGCTACGTTAATATTTAGTAAAAAGAGAATGCTTCTTTGTATGTTATTTATTAGAAAATGAGTTGCTTTGAAACATGATTTTGGTTGATACCTGTTCTTTTTACAATATTTCCCTCAGTTTTATTAAAAATATTTAAAGATGCTCTATCTAATCGGATAGCTATTTCTAGCTGTGTTTTGGAAATAGTTCTGTTTTCACATCTATTTCTTCTTTTATCTCTGAATGCATGCAGTTGCTGTCTGAAGTTCTCATGCATGCTACATGTAAGGTGTTTATTTTCTTTCAAGATATAACTCTGTATCTGAAAGATATATTTATGAGTCCAAATAGGATACATTTGGGGCCTAATAACCTTCAGAATGTCCCTAGTAAAAATGAAATTATTTACACGTACTTTTTATATTTGTGATTGCTCTGAGTCTCTCTTTTCCTCTCTACAGCATGAGGGAGATGTCTGTAGTTACTCACCGCATGGGAGAACAGAGGAACTTAATCTTTTCTATAGTCCAGCTGTGGTGGCAGTAGGTATCTGCCTAGGCTGCGGGGACACGTCTGCACAGAATAGCAGAGAACCAAATTGAGCTAAACCAAAGATCCGTTTGGTCTAGCATCCTGTCTCTGACAGTGCTAAAATGTCAGAGAGCAAGAGCAGAACAAGCTCAGATGTATTCTCAAACTTCAAACATTTTACAAGCACCAACACTGAATACAGCGGGATAATCACCTCTTTTGACCGGCTGGTTATGCTGTGTGTGATGCACCTCAGGATGAGGTTTCGCCTCTTGGCTGCCAGGGCACCCTGCTGACTCGTATTGAGCCTGCTGTTGACCAGCACCCCCAGATCCCTTTCTGCAGGGCTGCTCTCCAGCCACTGATCTCCCAGTGTATATTTGTGCTGGATGTTACTCCGGCCTACGTGCAGAATATGGCATTTTGACGTGTTAAATTTCATCCCATTAATCATAGCCCAATGCTCCAAGCTACCTAGATCCCTCTGTAAGCTGGTCAAGAGGTGATTATCCCACAGTATTCAGCATCGGTGCAGCCTCACCTTCAGTACTGTGAGCAGTTCTGGGCCCCACAATTTAAGAAGGATGTGAAGGGACTTGAATGCGTCCAGAGGAGGGCAACAAAGCTGGTGCAAGGGCTGGAAGGAATGTCCTATGAGGAGTGGCTAAAGACTTTGGGGTTGCCTAGTCTGGAGAAAAGGAGGCTGAGGGGCAACCTCATCGCTCTCTACAGCTTCCTGAGGTGGGGACATGGAGAGGGAGCTGCTGAACTCTTCTCCCTGGGATCCAGTGATAGGACATGTGGGAATCGTTCAAGGCTGCACCAGGGGACGTTTAGGCTGGACACTAGGAAGCATTTCTTTACCAAGAGGATGTTCAAACACTGGAACAGTCTTCCTAAAGAGGTGGTCACTGCCTCAGGCCTGTCAGTGTTTAAGAGGCATTTGGACAATGTCGTTAATAACACGCTTTAACTTTTGGTCAGTCCTGAATTGGTCAGGCAGTTGGACTAGATGATTGTTGTAGGTCCCTTCCAACTGAAATATTCTATTTTAGTCTAACATTTTAGCTCAGAGGTTCTATGCATTTAAAATGTCTCAATGGATTTATCCATGAACTTGCCCAGTCATTTTTTTTTTTTTACATTTGGTGTAAAATTTTAACATGCACCACATACCATGGTAAATTCTACAGCCTAATTACACGCTGTGTGAGGAATCAAGTCCTTCTGCTTATTCTGAACTAGGCAACTGGTAGCTTTACTGAAGGCCTGCAGCCCTTACATCGGGAGAAGCAGGGAGCAACTGATTCCTGTGTATCTATTCCTATCACTATACACATATTTTACAGACCTCTGTCATGTCCTTCCACAGTTGTCCCTTTTCCCAGCTGAAAAGTCCTAACTTGTTCTGTTTTTCTTTTGGAAGTCATTGCATATTTTAAATCATTATCATTGTCCTTCTCTGAACCCTCTCTGGAGGGAAAAGGAAGGTCAGTGTTGTATATTGTGTTCAGTCATGATTATGCACATTTTGCTATTTAATCCTTTCCCAATAATACCTAGTATTTGGTTTACTTTTCTGACTGCTACTAAGCATTGAGTTGATAGTAACCCTAAGAGCACATTCAGATGGCTGGAAACCCGTTGTTCTATATGTGAATATAGGACTGTTTTCCCCATGTTTCTTTAACTGTAAAAAAGCTACTTTATTTCTCAGCAACTTCATGAGAAAGCTCAGAAATGCTTGCTTTTGTTTCAAGGGCTGAAAGTCAACTGTAGGAGAAAATCAGACAGGAATCCTTAAGGGCACAAGAATTGAGTTTAAGCTGGTTTTATATTCTGTAATCTCCAAGGGATGTCATATTAGAAAGTCTGGTTTTTCTTTTTGTTTTTTATTCCCCTCTCAAAACTCTGAACTTTTGTTATGCATCCATGACACTAAACAGTGCCTATGGGCAGCTGTCAATCTTTTGCTGTGTGTTCATGCATTAAATTTTATGTACTGTTAGAGGTGAAATGGTGTCATTAAGAGTAAGCAGTCTTCCTTTCTAGTGTATTGGATACAAAACACTGAAAAATAAGGAAGGAAAATGAATATTAGAAAAAGACTAGGCTATGTTAGCAAAAGCTCTGCTGAGCATTCAACCTAGTCCACCTCCACCTCTGCCTCTTTTATAATGTCTAGGCCTTCAGAAGTGAACTCTGTTTTGCCTTGAGCCTTGCTTTGCAGTGCAGCTCTTGGGTAAATGACAGTTTTTGTGCCTGTAATGCACAAATCTGGAAAAGAAGCTATCATTTTGAGGAAGACAAGACACACAAAGTTGCCAGGTCTGTTACTGGGACTACTCCTACGCTCCTAAAAGTTGGTCTGCTTTATCAAAGCCCTATTCATGTCACAGGTGCACTTTTAAAGTGTGGGGGAAGAAGGGGAAAAGATAAGGGAAGACAAAATGTTTTATTGGCTTCTGGAAACACAGATTTTTATAAAAGTTCATAAATAGCTCTGTTCCCAGCATATAGACTTACAGAAAGTTTTTTTTTTTTTTTTTCTATCCCTGCTTACAGACATCTGTTCACATTTCCTGGTGGGAATTCTGGGATTTAAACAGCCATCTGCTTCCTACTGTAGCAGCTCAACAACAAAGGGAATTTTCTCAACTAACAAATAAGAATCTTCGACTAACATAAAGGCACTGTTAGGAACATATGCTACTTTTTCCTTTTAACCTTAGTCAATACATTTTTCAGTCCATTTAGATTACACCGGTTTACCAAAACAAACTGAATAAAGCATTCAGCATCTCATGTAGGGAGTCAAAACTCTAAATAAAGCTTCAGGTGTGCTGCCAATGTGTGCTTCTGCATAAGCATGTTGCTGAATTCTGCAACCTAGTAAAGATGAAGAAATTCAGTGGGGTTGTACTACAGGCTTATTTATTTGAACAAGACAAGGGGAGGACAGGGGGGACAGGACCACATGGCTTTTACAGTAGAAAGTAAACCAGGCTCAACCAGCCTATGAAGCAGGAGGCATCTGGAAGCTGTATAGCTGTCTGTGTGTACCGTTCTACTTAAGCTCAACTGGTCAGCATGAACTATGAGGCTAACAGGGCTAGACAGTTTTTGATGTGTGAGCCTGTCTCCACAATAATCAGAGTAGATATCCTTTATGATAGGTTTCTGGGCACTGTGTTTTGTATTAACTTCCTATAACTGGTACATACTAAATATAATGTTAAAAGGGTCAGTCTGCCCTCCCCCGGCCCCAAAGGCATTCAGACTATTATTGACAGTGCTTTGTATTATGTGAATAATCATATTCTACTTCCAAGATATAATCTTTCTCTGAGCACTAAAGAAGATCTTCAAGGATTAATTCTGGGACTGATCTCCATTTAAAGTATGTAGCATATGCATATTATATATATATTTAATGAACTGAAATGAAGTTGGAAGTTACTGTCAATACAGAGGAGATTAAAACAGAGAAGAGTTAAGATGACCTAGAAGAACTTAAAGTGATAAAAAGGGGATACAATACAAGGTCATGAACAAGAATTTCTGCCACGCAGTAGCCATTTATTAAATAGAAGCTATGTATATAGTCACTAAATGATTCTGATTCTTCGATGCAATTTTAAGTTGTACCCAGACGTGTATTTCCACTGGTCACATATATGACATCTGTGATCTTTGTAATGAGGTGTATATTGGTTTTGTTACTGCACTTGGGAAAGGTAAGATTCCAAACAAAGTAGAGAAGATACAGAAGGCTAGTCAGAAGAATGGAGCCTCTGACCTGCAGGCAAGACTTAAAATGAAGTTAGCACTGGCTAAAAGGAGGTTAAGAAGAAATGGGTATTCTGTCCATAAATTGAGCAGGAAACAAGCAGCAGGGAGAGTAAACTGTGAAGTAGTTTGGAAGGTGATGTTGGCACAAGAGCAATAGGTATAAGCTAGCTCTGAAAATAATTTATAAAGGCTATTAGATTCTGGAATAGCTTTTCAGTGGGAGTGCTATGAACAAAGAACAACAACCTTCAGAGAGACTTCAATCAGTTTATGAATGGGATTAAATAATGTGTTTTATGACAATGACCCACAGTGGTTTCCCATAAGAATTTTGGAGGTGTCACTCCTGTGCTACACTGCTATCGAGAAAGACCAGGAAATTCTTTGTGATGGACTTGCCTTCAGGCCATGAAGATGCATAACTTGTCTGTTAAGTTCTCTGTCACAGTTTTCAACATTTCTCTCCTCATCTTTTCTTTTTTCTTTTTTTTTTTTTTAACTTTTTGCAGGCTCCACTTGCTGCTTATTGATCCATTTGCAGTTACAGCTTTTCTCTCCAACAAACATTGCAAGGTTTGTTTATCCTTTTTGTCTCTTCCCTGTACCTGTTCTCCTTAGTCCAACTTAGCAAAACTATTAGTGTGATTGGTATGAATTTGCCCATCATGAAATGTGTTGAGCTCTGGGTGTGCTGTTGAATTCTTTGAAAATATCCTCTGCAAATGTCTTTTGCCTATGTTTCTTACGGGACATACTGAATTGTCTGGGCAAGAGAGTCCATCATTTGAGAGACCTATGGTGTTTCTATATCTCGTCCACTTCTGAACTGCACGCTTTTAAAGCTGCCTTATTAGCTACCTGGGGGCTAGTTTAACATCTAGTTAGATGACAATTATCCAGATAAATTCTTGGCTTTAAAAGTGCTTCCAAGGGCCAACAAAGAAAAAAAAACAACCAAAAGAAAAACAAAAAACCAAAAAAACTTTGTCAATATGCTGTTTATCATTTTGATATGGATTTAGTATAATCTGAAGATCGTCTATGTCCAGAACTCTTACAAGGCTGTTGATATTCTTAAGCCATGTGTCCTGTTATCATGACAGACAAGTCTCCTTGTGCTTCTTATTGCATGTCTGTAATAGATTTTTCTCTGGGTAATTCTGGCTAGGAAATTTGGGGGACCAAGTTTCCTACCATATTAAGTCTTATACTCATGTTGTTGTGGCTAAGTTTCTGTGATACAGATACATCCTTCGTCTTACCTATACTCGGTGTTTGTCCAAAAAAATTAAATGAAGCCCATCTTAGTATGCCAAACTTTATAAAAAGTGTAAATCTGTGTAATTATTAAGGATAAAACCTCCACAGTCCACCCATTTGCTGGACTTGAGCTTGGCAAACATAATCCAATTCAGAACCTCGAAACACAGTTATCCAAATAAAGTATTTTTCATTACAATAAGTCTGTTGCTATGGACTACTACTGGGGCACCAAAATTAAAGTATCATGTCAAGCCTTATGTGAAAGGTCAACAGAAGAAAAGTAATTTTCTTTGCCCTCAAATTCTCTAAAGGTAGGCCATACCACGGCCTTTATGCTGCTGGTACACCTGTATGCCCAGGTGGGATTTGACTGAGATTTGTGTTATCACTCCAAAGCACCCCATTGCTAGAAATTTCAACATATGGTCCCCTTTCCAGATCTACTTCAGTTACGAGTGACACTAAATCTACCATGATTAGAGGGTCACCTTAGAGAAGTGCCTATACTACTTGGAAACAGGCATTTAACCTACTTTTGAAAGTAGCTATTGACTTCTGAGGAGTTAGCTGGGATTTTTTAAAAGCACTGACTCCTTCAAAGATCTGCTGTTTTCTCACCCACAAGACCACTCAGAAATCATTATTCATTTTTAAATCTTGGCCACTGTTATCCATAAGTTATATTCCTCTCTGTCCACACAAAACATTAATAAGGTACTGAATGATGACAACTGGCAGAGCTTGTAGAAGACTGTTCACTGTGGAGTCACTTAAAATCTGTGGATGCTGGCCAGAGGGTCTTGAGAATATGTGGGAGCCCCCTCCCACTGGTATTAGAGCTAGAAGATTAGGTACATATCTTGTCTAAGTTCTTTGGTGTTGGGGTTGGGAAGAGGAAATGGGAAAAGTGACCTTCTTACTTCGCATACAACAAACAAAAATATTTAGGAGGGAAATGGTATGCATCTGTTTCAATAAGCAAAACAAGACAATTAAAAAAGGAAAAAAAAAAGGCCCAAAAGAATTAAAAGTACCATTAGATGAGACACGTTCAAGATGCTGCTGGGATCTGTGTACATGCACACAGACCCTGACACTGAATTCTGAGTGGTTACTAGAGATTAACTGTCATTTCAAAACCACTAAAGTTGTCCATGCAGATCCACATTTAATATCCTACTGAGATACATTTAAAACCCATTAGCAAGATAATATTCATATGCCTCATAGAAAGGACATGAAAAGAACAGATTTTTAAAGAGATGAATCCTCATTGCCATGAGCTTGCCTCAGGAAGGACAGAGAAAACATTTCACCATCTCTATCCGTACTGGCAAACGGGGCCAAAGGGCCAATCGTTTTTGGCAACCAAGATCTGGCAAAGATGCAAGCCCTTGAATTCCTTCCTCTCGGGGGGGCTAGAAAGCTGCTGCCCCTACCCAGTTAACCAGCTTTTTCAGTGGAAACCCATTTACTTAGCTTTATAGTGCTGGAACAGTCTATTCAAGGCCTATCTCAGCAACAGGTCAGAATATGAGGTCGCACATCTTCATCTAGTTGGGCCTGAATGCTTCCTAATACATTTTGCTGAAATGTATATTTTCATTAGTTGAACCAACGGAGATTTGACTCTCTCTTACTGGTTTTTGATGAACCAACTCAACAGAAGAGGGAAGGTCTCTTACACTTAAACCAATTTATTTGCTATCACAGTAAGGCTTATGTGCCTCCCTAAACATTGTGGTGGGTTGACCCTGGCTGGGCAATAGGTGCCCACCAAACCCACTCTATCACTCTCCACCTCAATTGGACAGGGGAGAGAAAATAGAACAAAAAGCTTGTGGGTTAAGATAAGGACAGGGAGATCACTCAGCAATTACCGTCACAGACAAAACAGACTCGACTTGAGGAAAGGAATTTATTACCAATCAGATTAGAGTAGGGTAATGAGAAATAAAACCAAATCTTAAAACACCTTCCCCCCTCCCTTCTTCCTGGGCAAAACTTTAGTCCCTAATTCTCTACCTCCTCCTCCTGAGTGGTGCAGGGGGATGGGGAACGTGGGTTGTCCTGGTCTGAGGTAAAACAGAACCAATTTTCTGTTCAATAATTTTACTTTTCAGCTAAGTCTCCTCTAACACTGAAATTAACAGCATATTTTTCAGACAGTGTCAGCTTCTAGCAGGTAAGGTCTGATGTTCATAGAAAATACCAAGGAATCGTATGCAGAGAGGCTCTTGTTTATACTTATTGCTGTAACACCCAAGGCCAGATAACTTTGTTATTTGTCCCATTGGAGGTTCGGAAGCAGAAGACTGTAGAGGGTTCCCACCTGCGGGGAGGAGTGGACAAGACAGGTGACCCAAAACTGACCAACAGGGTATTCCACCCCATCTGCTTCATGCTCAGTATAAAAGCTGAGGGCTCAAAGGGTCAGCTCTCTTTCTTCAATGGCCGGCATCCGAGGAGGACTCTGTTCATCTGCCTTTGATCCCAATCCATGCATTCCTGAATCCAGATCCGGAATCCAGTTCCTGTCTGTCGCTAAGTGCAGTCTGTAACTTTCCCAGTGCCTGATGGTGACATGATCATCATCCTGAGAGCTTGATATGGGTTGTATATATTTCATTATTTTCTTTTTTGATATTTTCTTCTTCTTATTATTATTATTTCATTAAAGTAGTTTAGTTTCCTATCCACTTACAAGTCTCTCTCTCTCATTTTCTCTCCTCTTCCTCAAGGGAAATGCTCTCCCTTCTCTGAAGGGGAGAGAGGTTAAAGAGAGCATCTGTCGTTTGTTTTAGTGGCCAGCCCAGCCCAAACCATGACAGGGGTTTTGGCCAGTTCCCCACACGTTGATTCTTCCCATGGGCTACAGTTCCTCATGAACTGTTCCAGTGTGGCTCACTTCTACTAGGTGCAGTCCTTCAGGAACAGACTGCTCCAGTGTGGGTCCCCCACGGGGTCACAAGTCCTCCCAACAAACTTTCTTCAATGTGGGCTCCTCTCTCCACGAGTTCACAGGTCCCGTCAGAAGCCTGCTCTAGCGTGGGCTTCCCACAAGGTCACAGCCTCCATCGAGTGCATCAACCTGCTCTGGCGTAGTGTCCTCCATGGGCTGTATGTGGATATATATGCTGCTGTTAACCTCTATGGGCTGCAGGGGGATAGCCTGCCTCACCAGGGTCTTCACTGTGGGCCTCAGGGGAGTCTCTGCTCCAACGTCTGGAGCACCTTTTCCCCCTCCTTCACTGACCTTCGGTATCTGCAGGGTTTTCTCACATATTCTCACTCCTCTCTCTGCTGCTTTTGTTGCCCAGCAGCTTTTTCTCTTCATAAATACATTATCACAGAGGCGCTACCACTGTCGCTGATGGGTTTGGCCTTGGCCAGCACCAGGTCCGTCTTGGAGCCGCCTGGCATTGGTTCTACTGGACACGGGGGAAGCTTCTAGCAGCTTCTCACAGAAATCCCCCTGTAGACCCCTCACTACCAAAACCTGGCCATGCAAACTCAATACAAACCCAAAGACAACTTGCCCTCTGCTTTGTGTGTGCATTTAGTACATCACTTGTTATCCTCTGTTCCTAATTACAGCAGTCAATTTCTATGCAAAACACATTTTTGTAACTGATTTCCCTCTTTTGTTCTTATGTTCCTTCAGTGCTCTTAAGTATGATGCTAGCTCAATGTTATGGTCTCATTTATTTTATATAACCAGCATCCTTGCCCCACCACTGTTTTAACACTTCCCTGACATGGACTTATTTTATCCATTTGGATATCTTTCTTCCAATTATTCTTGCCTATATGAGCTTCTGACCTAAGAAACAAAACAACCTTCCTTCCCCCAACCAAACTAAAACCAGCTTCAGGAGCAATCTGGACTTTAATTTTACGGAAGTACCAAGAGAAAATTTGTTATAACTGTTAGACTGCCAAATATACTCAGGCAGCTATGGAAATGTAAAACATGCACTTGACACTAGAGCTGCACAAAAAATTGATTATGTGGCTGTTTTTCTGTTTGACCATTCAACTCAAAACAAATAATGGAACCCTACAAAACAAAAACTGAAATTTTGTTTAGGAATGTACCATTCCAAACCAGAGAGTTGAAAGAGAAACAAAAGAGAAACAGGGCTAACTTCCTGGAATGTGGGGTGGGGAGGGGATTCTCTTTCCACTTTTTCCTGTAGCCTAGGACTACAGGAATTGTGCAGGAATTGGGATGAACACCATTGCTGTGGGCAAGACAGTCTTGACTTCCAGAGTTTCACTTAAGTTAATGCCAATTAACAAACTTTAAGTTACTTGGGGTATTGAAAACTCCCTAAGATGATAAACACTTAAACACTCACAGAAACATTTTTCTTCTCCCTTCCCCAGGCTCAGTTTCAGCCTAGTACTTTTCCTCCTTCCTTTCCAGTCTCAATTCCTCTTGTTTTCACTGTGAGTTATGTTTGGTTCCCTCTTGATTCCCTCAGTGAGGTAAAAGGTGGTGCTGGAGGCTGGGGTCAGTGCATAATGGTTTCTTTCAGCTGCTTCTTGCTTCTTACTCTTTTTCACCTCCACTGCTCCAGGCATCTTAAAAAACACAGAACCTGGAAGGTTACAACAGTTTGAATAAATATCCTTTAGAAACTCCACCCCTTGTTTCTACAGATTAGACTACATAATTATCCAAATTTGCATTTCTATCCTGCTCCGTGTAAGACTCACAGCTAAGGACGCTACAACAGTTTGATTACACATGCATTACGAATTCCACACTTTGTCACTGCAAGGGGGTATCTCCTTTGCAGGAGCAGCAGGATCAGGCCATCACTGATCCCAAGGTCATCTTGCATTCTGCAGGGCAGTGTTTATGAGGGACACAGCCCCCTACTTACGCAGACCAATACTTTCTTAAAGCCATCACCTTCATCCCAGCAGCAACAGCTTCCCAGTATTGCCACTGCAACAGCATCTCCCTGGGATGGTGGCCACATATCCCACACTTTTGTAATTTCACTTTAAGCAAAGCACTGATGTGTGGTTGCCCTCTGGGGAGCAGTTTCCCATAGGCCTGCTCAATCACTGTAAGCAGGGCAGCCTGAAAAAGCTCAATTTTCAAACCTGTTGCTGCCCTGTTTCCCCACCAGAGATGTTGGGGTGATGTATTTTTAGCAGAGGGAATATTATACACTTGGCAGGAATTAGGACATCACAGGAAACGATGGATTCACTCAGAGAGCCCTTGGGTTGTCCCGTCAGAGCAGGTGTCAGAGACATGGCCTCACCTGGCGTTCCGCAGCTCCAGGGGAAGGCAGGTACCGCCGCCCCTGTCCTTACCTCCCTCTTGCCCACCTGCACCTGTTCCCGATGGGCTCTCCCGGCTCCAGTGCATCCGCCCCTCTCCCCCC
>NW_009648441.1:2970781-3000003 GCF_000708025.1 Charadrius vociferus
TGCTGCGACCGTCCGTAACCGTCTGGGGCGGGCGTGAGGCAGCGCTGAGCTGCCCGTGGTTCGAGGGGCGGTGAGCCAAGCGGGGTGTCCCGCCGTCGCGAGGGTCGGAGGGGCCCCTTCCCGCGTGGGCCGGCGGATATCCGTGCAGCCTGAGAGGAGTTGAGGGGGTCGGCAACGGGAACTGTGGGATACAGGAGCGGATACAGAGCGGGGTACAGGAGACCCTCACAGAAGCAAAAAGGTAAAGCTCAGTATAGAGAACCGTGCACACAGTGATTTCATATCAAAGGTCGAGTGGAGCGAAAAGGGAACAGCACTAAAAGGAGTGGGGGAACATCACACTTTTTTTGAGAAAGAAAAAAAAAATCCTCAGGAACAATCTACACTTGTACTTTCCTCTTGCAGTTCCGTAAAATTATTTTTGTTACAGTTTTTAGGCAGCAAGATACTTCTCACTGGACCTGTATATTATTGGTAACTCCTAAGTGGTTCCTACTACTACAGACTACGGTACAGAGGGCAGAGTAGTTCTGTGCAATTTCGTTGCCTGTCTTGATGCTGGGAGGCAATGACAAACTGTTTTCTTTACTTGGCTGGCAACAGAATTGGATCCTTAGTTAGCAAGAGTGATGTAGTCTTTTAGGTTTCACTCTTATTGATCCTATTAGCTTTCTTAGCAATTCATGAATATTTATGCCAACATACAAGCTACACAGTTCATTCAGTTCCCTTAGAGAGAAAGTTGTATTAAATTGGACGTAGTTCAGTGGTTTGCAGGCATCAAATATGGCATGTTTTTAACCTCATGTATTTATGCTGAATAAGTCTTCCAAGTAAATATACAAGTGGTATGCTTTAGCATCTCCCCCTTTCTGTTTTCAGTTGAGCAGCTTGCCTAGAAGTGGACTTGCTGTGGTCTGAAGCTTAGTCAAATTCTGATTTGCTTAATAAATCTATGCTCTCCTGTAGGGAGTCTCCAAGGATTGGAATAGAATAAATAGAATAAATTTTAGGCCTACAACAGTTTTTTGCTACTGTTGGAATAGATTACGTCTTTAATCCTTGTATCTTTTTTTTGAGAAGGTTTTCAGTTTGAAGTCTCATGCCAGTATCCAAATTGGGAGCTAAATCCTGAAGCACGTGAGGAAATGCTACATGTAGCTGACTGAGGACAAGGATTGTGAGTGTGACTCTGAACCATTCCCGCACACTGCTGATCCTTGTGCATTCTAGAGTTTAAATCATGAGCACTAAACTGAAGGGTTGCCCATATATGCAGCTTTAAAAAATAGTGTAACTTCTCATATCCATGTGAGCTGCAGACTGAAGCTTGTGAAGTGTGTCAAATGGGTTCACAGATGTCATTTCCGGTTCTGAAGATAACACTCCACGTACATGCTGCAACAATAGCAATGGCAGTTCCCTGCATGTGCATTGTAGTGGCCTTTCTGCTGCTAGAGATGCCCTTATGTCTACCTGAACACCTCTCCCATCAGTAATTTTTGCTGGAGGGTGCTCTCACAGGCAGGTTTCTGCCACAGATGGTGCTGAGTCATTGCCTTAAAAGTTGTTCTTTGGAGGTTTGTGTTTGGTGTAGGAATCTTCTGCCTAACTGCTGGGGCTGAGCTGAAGCAATTAAAACTAAACAATTAAAAAGAAGGGATAGCTGGGAATCCAGCCCCCAGAAACTAGCCTGCTCCTGCAGTGGTTTCACAGCTGACTGCGTAAGTGGATATCTGCCTGACACAACAAATGTTGCTTTGAGCTCTGTTCTCTGCTGAGCCATGGCAGTGATTCCATGGAGGCTTGCTTGTGGGTCTTTATTATTAAAGACTTCTGATTAGAAAAATTAAAAGAGCCATGTTCTGACTACTCAGAATCTGCCTTTGCAGAAATGAAGGAAATAATGTGGTGCAGACTAACAGGGAGGGGTGAAATAGCAGGGACTGCTGTGGTGAATGTTTCTCAGCAAGTTCACAAACTGTCATTCTCCTGCTTTATAAGAGGGATGAAATCTTAAAATACAATGAATTTTGAGAGTGTTTGTCAAGTTTGTCGTCCACAAATTAAAAGTGATCTTCAGGGGTGGAACTGTGAAATAGTTATCCAAAGGGGAGGGGGGGGGGAAGAAATGGGTGCTCACCTCTTTCCAGGAGCCCAAACTTGCAAACTCTGAGATGGCTGGTAAATATGCCAAAGTCTGTCCGTTAAAATTAAATTTTGCAAAATCTCTGTATGACTTTACAGAAGGTTTAGGCTAACAGGAGGGAATTCAGCTCAAAGGCTGGAGGAAGCATTAGCCGGGGAAGATAAAGGAATGAGAGGTGATGGTATGCATTGATGTTCTGAAAGAAGAGTAAAGAAGTAGGCACTGCAGATCAGTTCAAAAGAGAAGAGAAAACCATTAAAAATCATTTTATTTTACTTGTTCAATTAATTTTATTTACTTATTCTGTGGTGTTATTAGAAATAAATTTTAATCTCACCCTTTCCAAGGTTACAGTGTATCATTAGTCTTGATGACACTCCAAGTCCAGGGCTTGAAATGTTTTCTGTTTGTCCTACCACAGATGTTATGGGATGACTTTCCTACAGACCGTTGCAGAGTGTGTAGTGGTGCCAGTTTAAATAATCTCTTACTATATCATAACAGATGAAAAACCCGGAAGACTTTCTGACCCTAATAGACAGTAGCTTACATGCAGTATTGTCTGAGATACTGCAGTACTGTTTTGATATTAAGATGAGAAATAATGGGACTATCAACCTGAGAAAAAACTTCTTGTCAGCGTAGTGTAGAAAAGCACATTACAGACCAGACAACAAAAGCTGTCATTTTGTAAGGGAAGGATTGCTGGATCCAATGTTGTTCTTATTTCTTTTGTAGTGAAATAGATAATGGTAATTAGTTTGCCCCTTTTTAAGTCATTATTGCCTTTGTGTCTATTCTTAATTTTGGAGCCTGTGAATCTGTCTGATGAACATTGAAACTGTCACTTCCATTAGTGGCAGCTGGAACTTAGGCCACTTTCACAGTAAGCCTACTTCAATATTAATTCAAAAAGGATTTTGCACTTTTAGCAGGGAGAGAAATTTGTCTGAAGGCAGAATTCTAGTAGCTTGGTGTGTCTGAGTTGTTAGATGGTAGCTTGCTCCTAACCTGTCAGTACAGTGAGGACCTGAAAGTGTAATGTAGTAGTTTCTCCCCTCACCTGCACGTATATTCACAACAGGACATAAGGGTGAAGTGGTGTGAGGAAAAGCAGTAGAAAGCTATTTCAGAGTCGTATCATAGACAGTCCATCAGTTGCTCGAGTTATTTGAGAAAGTGATGACATAATTGCTGCATTTGGCCTCTGATCTTTTAATGCAAGCTCCTTTGGACAGACTTTAACCTTCTTCCTTTCCTTTTCAGTGCATGTATTTATGTGTCTTTTGCTCTTCTTCTACAGTGACTTAGGGAGTTTTTCTTCCCAGGAATGGCAGTCACTGCTTCATTCCAAAAAGCCTAAAGGAAGATCGATTGCTGTGAGTTTTTGGACCCGGATACATGATGGGAGAAAAATCAGATTGTAGGAGGGGAGAGAGGGCTCAGAACTAATTAGCTTTCTTGAAAAACTGTCTTCCAGAGATTTTTAAATTAGATGTACAAAATGATCCATTTTATGAAAAATGAGGCTTCTGTGAATACTTACGGCTAGCCAGACTCTCTGAGCAGTACTGGTCACACTCTTTGATCTTAGAGATGGAGCAGCTGGGAAGCCTTGCCAGCTGGAAAGCAGGGCAGGTGAAGTCCTCTTTTTCCCTATACTGGGAAATGGACTGAGGCAGCAGAGAGGAGCACTTGGTTAGGAAAAGAGAGCTTTGGCACTGCACTTAAGATAGCTTTTTTCTTTTAATTTTCCTGGCAAAGCTAAATACAGCACAGCAAAATAGTATTTTCTGACAGTTTTGGGGCTAAGTTCACAATTATAGCTCCTGTCTTATGGCAGTGTAACTTAACTGATGATTTCCAGCAGTGTGACAGTGGAAGAGACAAAGCAGTTAAGTGGTGTGCTAATAGTATACAGTTATATTACTTAAGTTTTCAAAAATGTTGTAGTTCTTTCAAGTAGATGGAGATTCTGGAGTGAGGGTTGCCTGAAAGTCTTGTCCTCTTGTTGTAGATAGTATGATGTATAGCTGAATAATGTAGTCTGCCTACTTTGGTTTGTTCATTATAGGTTTCTTTTCCCCAGACATTGCTGTTTTTAAGGCAGTCTCAAGAACACTGTTTTTTCTCAGTGTTGTGCTCCTTACCTTACCTACTTTGAGTAACTTGCTTATATCCCTGATCTTATCATCTAGGTGTTCTTTGATGTAGATGTTTGAATTTAAGTTTTTATAAAGGTAGAGGGTATGGGGAGCAATGGGAAGGAGGAGAGCCCTGAGAATTACATCATGGAGACGAAACGGACTGGCACAAACTCAGGGTGCCTTGGTGTACTGCAGACCTTGGTCGTGTGACCCCATGTAGAGCAGGAAGGATGTGATGTGCTTCTTCACAGTTTCAAGTCTGTCCTATGTGATTCTGATTCTCTTGGAAGACACTGGAATGTCAGCTAATGCTCTCTATTTTGGAAGCAGAGTTGTGAATATAGGTGTCTGACATTGTTTCTTTCAGGTTTTCTATTCTCTCCAGTCTTCTACCATTTTCAGACTGTTTTGGTTATGCAATCTGGATAGGTGTTCTCTTGCTGACTGAAGCAATTCGGAGACTTCAGTCTGAGGAAAATGCTTTAAAACAGCCAGCAATTCTGTGGGGATTTGAGGGGAATTGAGACCCTTTCGCTTCTTGGGAGAATTTAGCTTCTCCTGTCAATTGGATTAGAAGCCCCAGCAAGGGTTGTCTTTGGTGATAGCAAGCTGGTTGATATCCTTGTTCCATCAGCTCTTCCTTAGGGTTCTCCCTTTATTAGAAAACAGCCTTTTGGAAAACAATTCGCTGAAGTATCTCAACCTAAATACATGCTATATGTGGACAGGACCATAATCTAGTGGAGATTTTAGTTTTGCTCTTCGGGAGCATCTTGGGGAGATATTAACTATTCTGTCCTCAGGAAGCTTATGCTTTCACCTGACTACTATTACTGGGGATAATTAAGCTAAAGATGGATTGCACCTTAATGGCAGCCATATATCTGTCATGAAGCATTCCCCTCAGACACCTTAAGGTATTTGGTATCTTTTGTAATCCGTTCGTTTTTGTCTCCTTTGGAAACAATTTATTACACCCTTTAAAGCACAACTGTCTCATTACAGAGTCTAGTCATTATTATGTAATTTGAGCTATTAATAGGGTAACACAATTAATGTGTAGTTTTTCACTCACTAGTTTGTTAATATAAACTCTGGAAAATATGAATTTTCTTTTAAGGCCAGTGGGTTCTTTGTTCTCCCTAGCTTAAGTTTTATAATGTTATAATGCTTTAAACTGCTTCAAACTTCACAGGTGATAGTAGGAAAAAGGCTTGGTAGGTAGCTGGTAAAAAAGCACCCTTCTCATGACTCCCCTTTCCTCCCTTCCTTCGCTGCAGCCTTTACAATGCACAATTTATGTACATCTTTGTGTCTGTCTTCTGTATCTAGGGAAGTAGTTTTTGAATAATAAAAGCTTATGTAGCAATATTTTTAGAGAGCAATTGGATGGAGCACTAGACTGCAATTCAAGAAATCTACACTGCCTTAGACTATGCAAAGTGGTTTACGGTGAAGCTTTACAATGAAGGTGGTAACAATGATTATGCATTCCTTATTTATTGTGTTTGATTTTAGACAAAGTGTGCTCAGTTTTGAAGTAGAGAGAAAGAACATGTGTGAATCAGTCATCCCAAGGACTCCCTTTGGGACCTGGAGGTCAAACTGGCAAAGTTATGTGGTTATCCCATGTCTTCCACCTATAGAGTCCTGATTATATAAATGAAAGCCTCATCTATGTGGTGTACGTGGCTTTATTCATGATGTTCGTTCTGTATACTATGCTTTCATGTTTTGCAGAATTAGCAGCCTATAGCCCTGGGCAAAGAAAGGCAGAGATCAAAGAGTATCAGAGGCACACTCTGTTCTTGACCTGGGACTTCTGATGCCTTAAGTAGCTGCTGTGGGAACTTACCAGGTTTAAATTACTGCTCTGAAAAGCTAACTTGAATGCAGTTGGGCTATCATTAAAACGTACTAATGGATTATGGTTTTCATTGTGTGGCACCAAGGTGCGTGACTACAGTTCCTATGACCTGCAGTATGTCCTGTGTCAGTCCAGAGGAGAGGGAAGAGCTTTTTATTTTAGCATAATTTATTTGAGCTAGAGCTTAGGGTAAGGCCTTAAAAATACCTTAAAAAGTGGTCTCTATCTGCAAAAGATGTCTTTTGAATAGCAGCTGTTGACTGTTCACACATGGGAAGGCCTGGTGGGGTGGAATAAGCGGTTTTGAAATTGTACCCTGTTACACCTGTGACTATGACTGTGAGTCTGCACAAATGCATTTAATTGTCTTCAGTGGGACCAGGGTTTATGGAGAGTAATTGGCTCAGCAGGTGAAATTGAGGCAATGTGATGATGTGTCAGCATTTGTGTATTCAAACAAACAAACCTTACTTTCCTCACCTGTAGCTGTGTTGGCTTTGGAGCGCATACAGGAGTAGAAAGCACTTCAGTGAATCAATTCAGCAAAGATGATTCTGAATGTTCTCCGAAAGTAGGTATGCACCGTGAGCAGATGCCATCTTTACATAGTATAATTGTCTTGCATGGAGATTGACAGGTAGGCTTGCTGATGGAGAAGGTAGAGCTAAATGCTCAGACTGCTTCAGTGTTTGTACCTACACTGTGTTTGCAGCTGAAGGCATGGGAATGTGCAGCCTGCTGGCACTTGAAGAGGGCAGTATGTCCCATATATTTAGCACTAGGTACTCTGGATCTTGGCGCCTCTATGTGTAGAGTTGGATTAGTTAAAAGCAAAAGTGTATGTGTGGTGTTGCTTGTTCTGACTGGAGAAAGGCAGGTAACGTGTTTGTGCTTCACTTGTTAAAATGAAAGGTTCTTTTGGGTGGAGATCTAAGGTGAGTTTAGCATGAAGCCTAGCTGGAAGGAATGTCTGGGAGCTTACCTTGAGAAGGCAGGAGGCTGATGTTCTTAATCTGTTTTCATGAGGAAGACATTATTAAATGAAGGTTAAAATGATGGTTTGCAGTAGAAAGCATATTATCTCCTGCTGTTACAAAGTCCCCAAACTACTATATCTGGAACCACAAGCATCATCAAGTACTGGATGTTTTTTTTATCTTTGTTAATAAAGGAATTTCACTCCAGAATGTTCTTTTTTGACCTCTCTTTTGAAAGTCCTATTAGCTGGCTTGATGCAGAATCCATTTTACTGTAGCTCTCTGTGTTGCTATTTCTTGAAAGCTGTCATTGTAGCAGGAAAGATGGTTCTCTGCTAGAGATGCTAGGACAGTTGGTGGCTGTAGAAAGGAGAGGATGTGGTCTGCTAAAAGTGATTTCTGTAGGATAATCAGGGTGGTATTTTGAGGGGAAAAAATAGAACAGGGACAGGCATTTCTTTGCCTTTCTTTTTTAAGAATGTTGTTTCACAAATACTGTTTGCTCAAAAACACTCTGAAAACATAAGTGAAATAATGATTCTTTTTTTCTTTCCTCAGTTAGGTAATAAACTCTCAACTTAGAAACTGCATGGGAGCATGCTCATGGGGTTTACGTGGTAGAGCTGGCACCAGAAATAATAATCACTTTCTGCCTGAGCCCACTAGATGAAAGAAGCAATGGTAGGAGGAGCCCTTCTCTGTTAAAGTCCCAGTATGTCTGGAGTGGAAAGTGTTCCCTCCCACTCTGAGGAGTAGGCTAGCTAGTTGGAAGTGGAAAAGAAGGAGCATACGGGCTTGGGATGAATAGGCCTTCAAGACATTGATGGGGAGACTGACTGGTAGCTTAATAGTTGGGGCATTCATTTGGAAGAAAAAAATAAGTGCCTAATATTTGAGAGCTTGAGAGATCCCCTTGTTTAAATGGCATAGATCAGAATCTGTAGAGGTGATTGACTATTTGTGGTCTGATAATGAGTCATACTGACAATTTCCTGTATTAAAGAAGAATAGATGTTGCTTACTAATTCTACAGAATGTGTAGAAGAAAACAGATTTGCTGTGGTTAAGCTTCAGACTTGCTTTTATCGAGTCAGATATCTGTAAACTAGCATAATGTTTGTTTTAGACTATTGCTGATAATTTCTGTTTATTTTCAATGAAGTGGTATGTAGCTGTCTCCTCCCAGTCTCTACTGAAGACCGCTTGTTTTCTTTTGCACTGAAACGAGAGAGGAGTGCTCAGGTAAGCGCAGAGAGCAATTCACCAAGTCCCTTGCCAAAGTATCTGTACAGTTCACAGCTCCTGCTGCATGAAGGAAGAGCTAGCTCAGTCTTCCCTGGCAACCTGACAAATCCTTGGTATTCTGTTTCAAGAAGGCTTCCAGATACTGTAAGAAGAGAACAGAAATTCTGGAAACACTGGGAGGAATGGTCTGAAAATTAAGGCTCAGATTTTAACTTAAATTGAAATTTGTCTTGCAGAGTGAATATGCCTAAATTTAGAGTTCTGCTGCATATATGTAATTCTGAACTGTTGAGTTCAGTATAGATGAATGATAAATGAGTGTAAGCATGTTGAATTTGGAGGTTAATTTAAACAGCATTACATGCATTACTGGTGGCATGTAAGTTTATATTCAGCAAAACTGTGATGGAGTTGTTTTATGTGAACCCTCAGCACTTGTCAATGTTTAACTTACACTGTACTCTTGCATACTATACTCCCTGTAATTTTGTTGTGCTGGGCCTGAGTTAGAAGGAGTCTGAAGTGTGGTGGTTTTTATCTCTGCTACTGTACACAGGTGTGATAGGTTTAAATTAACTAGTCTGCATATGGATAACAGCTTAACTATGAGGGTATAGATGTACTTTGCATGTCTGAATAAATGTATTGGTGGATAGCTTTTGTGAAACTCAGGTTTGTTGTTACTGTGCTCTGTGCCGAAGCTGGTTTGTCAAACTACCCATTCAAGAATCTGGCTAAATGCCTGAGATTAAAGGATATTAGCATGTAGCCTGAATTTAGTGAGAGGAGACCTCTTCATGTCTATAGTGGTTTTTTTTCGGTTTGTTGTTTTTTTTCCCTGATATCTGGTTGCTGTTCCTAGAGACTGAGGCAGGAAGCTTTTCTTTTGCGAGTGCATCCTTAATTAGTTCTTGGTGCTGAATCATTCATGGCCATTTGTTTAATGGCTACTTTGTAAAAGTGATTAGTTATTAGGTATACCTGGAAAAACAGAAACACTCTGGAAGAACCTTACTGAACAGACCTTTATGTGCAGAGAGGTGTTACTGAACTTAGGCTGTGCAGTTGTTGGCCACGGTACAGCCGAACTGCTTAAAGTAGCTCATACACAGAAGGTTGCTGAGGTGAGGGAGCGTTCTGTAATTGGCCTATGGCAGCAGTGCACAAGTACCTCTCTCAAAGCACTGTTTGGCTGCAGAGACTGATTGGTAGAGTGACTTTTCAAGGAATGTGGATTATGAAGATAGAGGGAAGTGAAGATCAGGAGAGGGATTGTCTTCCAGGTTGGGAGCTACTTCTATCCTGCTCCTGTAACTATGCGAATACTCCTAGAGTCTTTTGGCTGCAGCAGTAATGTCACTGTTCCCTCAACTGAGACTCAGTGGATGGGATTTGCAAATTGATTGCTTTTTTTTTTTTTTTTAAAAAAAAGTTGCCTCTCTTTTCCAAGTTCTACCTCCTGCTATTAAGAGAAGCTGAGGAAACCATGAATCTTGATTCTTTCTGTGCTGCATGCATCTGTATTTATGCTAACTAGCTGAACATGACACAATAAAATATATGTTATGCCTAGCATTTTATATCGATTACTGTTGAAAGAATGATGTTGTGTAGATAACACAAAAAGTGTTAGACTTTTACTCTTTTCTGATATTCAAGAACTATGGAGCTGTATATAATTTTGTTAGTAGTCTCACTGGTATACATTTGTACCTGAAATAGTCTTCTTGCAAAAGGGAAAGTTTATGTATCCAAGAGATACGTAGAACTTCTCTCTCAAATTGGCGATTTCTGTGCGTGTGTAAATTGGAAGGAAAGCAAAACTATCAGTGATGACATATATATAGATCTTAAATCATCATCAGTTTTATTCTACTGTTATGCACAGTTAAGATAGAGTGAACACATGATAATTTAAAATGTTTAAAGAAAATTGTCCCACCAATTTGTATACTGAAGCAGCACGCTTTGCTTGGAGTTTGTCTATATAGAATAAAGCTTAAGAGCTGAGCAGTACAAGGGACAAGAAATCTGTAATGTTGCTGAACAAAACTTCTTCTAAAAAGGCCTCATGAGATGCTAATGAACAAAACAGTGAATACCAGAGGCTACTAGAAAGTGATCTTGATGATGCAGCCTCTGTAGTGCATGAATGCCACTATCAAAAGCATCTATCTAGACTTTTTTTCTTTTTTTTTTTCTTTCCCCCCTGTTCTGTTAATGGTTTTCAAGGACATGATTGTCAAATTTATGAAGTCATTGCCTACAATAAAAGGACTTTGGATCCCATCCAAATATTATATTTTATTTAGTAACTGAGCAAGCAAGATTCTTACTTCTTGGACTTGATGGCTGTATGAATAACTGAATAATGTTTCTGCTGGTAGTGTGTATTTTACTTGATGATATTTTGAAGATGCAGGCAATTGTGTCTCTGAGACCTTACTGTCATTATGCTATGGAAGAGATGACCTGTGTGGTGTAGCAATTTAGGTACTGAAGGCAAACGTAATACTTCCGTAGACTGAAAATACTTGAAATTTTCCTGGGATTGTAGTCTTGTCTTTTGGACTCAAATTAAATGTGGATTTTCAGAGATGCATTGGACAATCCCACCTATTTAAGAACTTGGGCGTCTTCCCTTCTCACATAGTGGTGGTGAGGAATAAATTGAAAAAAGGATTAGTTAGTTTGGTGTTTGGTTGTTGGTTGTGTGTTTTTTTTTTTTTTTTTTTGTGAGCAAGAATTTGGTATGCAATATTTTAAAGTTTTTCCTTGCAATTGGAAATTTTATACTGAAAGAAGAGTTGCTTACCTAACAGTTGGGCTTCAAAATCTGGAGCTTTCAAAGAATATACATGTACCACCAAATGTAGGAAGTGTCATGATAAAAGCAGTGTAGCATCCAACATTAAGTAATCCCTTTCTCTGCAGCTGTTATGCACTCAACCTCCTTCCTTTGAAGTTCATAGGGAAACTTTGAATGGTTTGGATGGAGGCATGAAAGAAACACATCATCCTGAGCAGGACTGAGGCTTATTCACAAAACCCCTAATCTTTACCCTGCCAATTCTGTATGTTTTTGTTCTTTCAGACTAGTTCTTGAATCAGACCAGTATTAATTTTTTTTAATCATTGCTTTTCTATCTGGTATGATTTCTTGTACATCCATTTGTTATTATGCAGACTTTAAATATTACATGTTTGATTAGGCCTCTAGTTACTGTCTCCTGTTGTCTGAGATGAGGTTGTCTTCTGGCCTTATGTGTTTTGTGTTGTCTGCAGCTTACAAAGCTCTAGCTAAAATAATTCTGCATTCTTCCAAGGTGTTTCATAGTCAGAGTCATCACACATATCAGAGAAAAGATACTAATTAATTTAGCAAGTTGCTGTCATTTTGAGATGGCAGTGAAATCATATGTCTCTTAAGAGTAAATCAATAAAAAAATCCTTCTTCCTGTCTCTTCCAAGCTGTCCAGCTCTCCCTTGCTTCCGCTAAATGTTAAGAACTAATATATACTATTAGAGAGACATGTTGACAAACTTGTCAACTGTAGAGTGGAAAGGAAGGGTATCTAATGTGGTGGACTTCACAAAGTAGAAATGTGCAAGTTTCCCTCAGTTATGACTCGTTACATGTAGTCTAAAGAAGCCAAGGCATGGAAACCTTCTAGAGAATTTGTAGGAAGGTCATAGTGTGTATCCAGCAAGAGGGTCATGTTTGTTACAAGCTTAGCTAACAACTTGAGACAGTCAAAGACCCCAATATTATAAAGAGCTTACTATAAGCGAATGCTGAGTTCATACAGGAGTGTTCTGGTGTTTACTGCTAATGGATAGTTTTGGCAATGCTCTGCTTGGGTAGAGAGGTTTTACTGTTTGTACATTTTTCAAGACTGGGAATCAAGAAGCGTGTATTTCCAACATAGGAAAGTTTTAAATTCAGTTTAAGGTAATGGTAGCAGTTATAACAAACCAGTTCTCGGTAAGACTTTTTTTTTCTTTACTATCCCATAAAAGCATTCACAGATTGACAAGATATTCCTTCTTCAGATGCCCTTTTATTTAAAATGGTGTTGGCTTAATTCTGACTGTAACTAGCAAGATAGCTGTTTCCTTTACTGCTTAATGACACTTTAGATGGAAGCCACCCTGAATGAAGATGCCTGTGCCAGACTTACAGAAGCTTGGAGAACAAAAGGAGCTGATGGACTGATTCCTAAATAAGAGAGCTGAGCTGGAAAAAGAAATTAGGTAGAATACGACAAGGGATGGGATGCAATGGATGAGCTGTCAAGCAGGTAGGGATATTTAGTGCTACACAAAAGTTTGAGGTTGTTCAGTGATTGAGATATATTAAAGGCAAAAAAACGCTTTAAGAAATTGAGGGAGAATTCTGGGAAAGACTCAAGTAATTTCAGTACCTGCTTTTAATACAATGCAGAGTCCTTCAACGTGCCTGTGGTTAGCCCTTGTTGGTTTTTCCCCTTCTATTTTTTGGTTTGTTTTTTTTTTTTCTTTTTTTTCCTCTGTGAAGTGACTGTAAGGTACCTATGTATTCCTAAGGAGTTGCAAGTCTTACAGTCCTCCTCAGGAGATTTTTTTTTTTTTTTCTGTTGGTTTGAGCATTTCCGTACCTGTATGTATGAAGGTTGGAAGGCAACAGCGGATTATGAAGGTCTGTACTCTGAGCTGGAGATGTCCCTGTACTGCACACCGTGGCTGTCTCCTGCATCTAAGCCATCGGTCTAGCAATGGTCTGTGTTGCAGTTATGTTTGGGGGAACCCTGCAAGGGACAGTCTTCCGAGCAGCAACAGACTGACTTGAGGAGTATCGGAGAAATCAGCGAAGAGGGAGAGTTTGAAGCCCCATTGATATCTGCCAGTGTTTCCCAGGTTGTGTTTTGCTCTGAGATAATTGCATGCAGTTTATCTTAAGAGAAACCATATCTAACTCGGGTGTTTTGTGTTTTGTGGTTTTGTTTTTTTTTTTTAGTTACAGAAACTCTTGCCAAACTACATGTAAGTTCATAAGATGTTTGTCCAAAGGTTTTTTTCATGGCTAACTTTGCACTCTGAAGCGAATGTATGACTGGGGTATCAGTGCATTGAGACTTTTTGACCCCTTTTGCTGCCCTTGATGACTTTGTGAAATCAAGTTTTTGTTAAGGTGCTTTCTTCAAGTGTGGTGTGTCCCATCCCCTCCCCCCTCCTCCAACCCCCCTTATTTCTATCTTGCAGATAAATCACATCTTTCCATATTGAAGCACCTCATGGGTTACAGTGCAGTAATTATCACTGTCTGTTTGCTCTGTCACTCTGCAGTTTGCATTTAATAAAATTGATGTGATCTGCTTTTTGTTATTTTAGAGGCTTCCACAGGATTCATGGAGTTCAAATATAGGGTAGAGTGTTATGTTAGGCTGCTAATAGCCAACCCCTGTGGCAATGTGGCAATTCCCTTTAACTGAAGTTAGCATTAATTGCTTCAGAAGAGTCTGCTGAATGTTGCTTGTGTCACCTTTGTGTTGTCCTAGCTTGGCTTGAGGAGCTCCTGGTATAATTTAGATTAAGGTTCTTAAGACAACTTGTTACTTCGGAACCATTTCAGGAAACAGCTATGTGGAGCTGCCCAGATTTTTGGGGGGTTGCAAAGTGCTGCTTTCCCCAGGATTAACCCTCCCCACACTTTGACGTGAGAAAGGTGGAAAGTACCTGGTGTGTGTCTCCAGCAGTGCCCAGTACAGAAGCCTACACTGGTTGTTTATGGTCCTGTCAGCAGCAGAAATGGTAACATAGTTCAATTAATTTTACCTCCTTGGACCTTAATTCTCCATGTTTTAAATAGGAGTGACTGACTAATATATGGCTTAATACTGGTGCCATCGCTTGGTCCATATGTTGGATGGTCACATGTAAGGTCACATGTCGTAAACAAGGTATCATGAGGGAAGAATGGATGCTTCTTAACGTGGAGAGGTTGATGGCATGGAGAGGCATCTTCATTCATTTAGGCATATTGTGATGTATTACAGTTTATGTGTGTCCAGTTAAGTGCATTTAAAGATTATATTATCTATTTTTAATTAAACTAACCCTCACAAAATGGACAATTGTCTTAAAAACATTGCTGCAAAGAAAGTGTGGATTCAATGTAATACTAATAATGTGAGCACAGGTGAACAACAAGAAAACGGCAGACCTGACACTTCTCCTATTCCTAGTAGAAGCTCTGTCAGCCACATTATGAGGTAAAAACAATGATGTCCTAATCAGACCTGACAAGAACTTGGCCAAAAAGAATTGGAATTATCAGTATTGAAATAAACTGAACTTTGCGATTCAGCAATTCAAAGGTTTGGTTCAAATTGTTGAACGTGATTTTTAAAAATAATGGAGCATATTTGATCACATAACTCTCCCTAAAAAAACATAAATTAAAAAAATATACTTTTTTTGGGAGAGCAATATTTTTTGTACCATGCATAAGTAAAATAAAAATTAAAAATACTGTTTCGTCTTTCTCTCATCCTTTTTATTTTTTGTGTATGTTATAAAATGTGCTTAATGTATTAGTACAGTAGTATATGTATGTAACTTTTAAATAAATATGCATATATTGGAGGTACGTGCTCAGATTTTTTTACTGATGGGGTACATGATCAACATGTTTGGAAGTCACTGATCTAGAGAATAGACACTTAAGTAGTAAATAACAGATTAGATCATTTGCCTTCATTCATTTGGTGTCTTACAGCACTATATACTGTTGGTGTTGGGGAATTTAAATTTTCCTGTGGCTGACCAGTTTGTTTCGCGTGGGATGTTTGAGTTGAATCAGTTCTGTCGTGTACAGAGTGTGGTGTCCTGTATGGCTGCTGCTACTCTGAGGCAGATATTGTGCAGTGTCTGAGTAATGAATTTGGATAAAGAGCCTATGTATTAACTGCTGGTATTCTGTTGAGTTCATTAACGTCCTTTTTTAGGTTTTAGCTTTGCAAAGTTAATGGCTTTGACTGGAGTGATTAACACCAACCTTGGTGCCTCTGGTAAGGTTAAAATGACATAAAATGTTTTGGAACACAAACTTTGACATGGTCCTCATTATGTGAAATACCACTGTATGTCGGCCAAGGACACCTTGATTAGTCTGTAACGTCCTTCTCTTAACAGTTTCTTTTTTCCCCCAATGATAGATATTTATTAATACAAGGTATATAATGAAGATTTATTCCTTCTAGAGAGCAATATACGTGCTCATGTATTTCTGATTATATAGCAATTTTTGAACCACTAGTAAAAGACTAATGACCTGAGGAAAGGCATGTGGAGATTCAAAGCTTTGCCAACTCTGAATGTATAACATGGTGCTTTTTTGTTGATTCTACATGAATGAATGTATAATCATGTATTTAAATGTGAATATCAAACATTACACTGTGATAATGACTTAGCACATTATATTTTGAAAGTGTTACACGGAGAAATACAATCGATGACATTTCATTTCTGCTAACGTCCTTGTTTTTATAGTCTTATTTCTGTCTTTTTTCCTCTGTAAAAGTTTAACGCTTTTTTTGTGCGTGTGAAGTAAATCTAAAACCACATTTATTAAGGGCACAACTTTGCATGCACCAAGACTAATTCTAAAATTTGAACTATAAGTGTGCAGGTTAAGGCCTGAGATACTAGATTTCCTTGATGCAGTTATAATTTCTGGGCAACGAAATGCCTTTACCATGAATAATAATGATGAGAGTAGAAAATACTGTATTTAGTGATTTATTTTTTTCCTTCTTTTATTTCTTCAATGATTTTCCTAGTAGTTTCCATGATACTTGGTATGCTCTATTCAGAGGAAGTGGGAATAGGGGCATAACTCATAAGTCCATAGATAACCAAACCTTCAAAAGGAGCTTGCTCTAATTAGCATGAACTGAAATTGGGGTATTAGGCTGAGACAGAATTATGCAAAACCTGTTCTGTACATCAAGTTTTCCATCTTTTTTCCTCTGTGGATGAAGGGCCGTGTAACTTCTGGAGTTACTTTTCCTTTCTTGGAGTTTCATCTTTGTGTGGTCTTCTTTTGTGTGCATTTTTCCTCTGGCTCACTGTAAAGGCAGCCCCTTTCCACTTGGTTAGTTATAAACCTGCAAACCTATATCATCTTTATCTGTACCTGTGCACCATTTTTCTATGCTTTCTATGCTTAGGCAATTACTTTACCGTGCAAAACAACTGTAAGGATCATACAGACCAAGCCTCCCCTCCTGTGGATCCGCCACCCTCCTGCACTGATAAAAAACATTGTGCTGGTGCTGAGCACAAATCAGAACCTCTAGGATGAGCTGAATCCATTTCTTCTGTGCAAGTGACTTGTGTGATGCTAATCTCCAATGATGGGGCAGGGGGGGAGTGTCAGGGGTGGGGGGGGTGTGTGAGTGCGTGTAGAAAATGTTGCATGGCTGGACTCGCTCATGTTGTCCTAAAAAAGAATTCAGGTGTCCCTCTGAAAGTAGGAGGAACACCAGAGGAAGAATTGTTACTGTAGTTTACTCGCATATCATAGAGGTAACTGGGCGGCACTGCTGATTCTGTTTTCTAGAAAATGCACTGCCAAAAGCTTCATAAAGATCCACTGGGGAATGAAAGGAGAGTGGGGAGCGAGTCTTACAAAATATAGTTCAACAGAAATCTGGAAGGTTGTTGTGATTATGCCAAACTATGAGGAAGTTTTTCTACCTTTATGTTACAAAAGCCAATGTTTCCAGATTTTTGAAAATAGCTGTGTATTTTTCAAAGTTCTACTGCGGTTTAATTTTTTTTTCCTGTTGTTGTATGGAAGAAATTGCATGCATTCTTTATTTCAAGACTCATTCTTACTTCATAATGGCTTAGCTTTATTAAGAAAGTTTGGCTCTACTCTCGTGAGGTAACTTTCCAACAACTTATTTACACTTGTATGTTTTCTTCTGCTTTATTTCAGTTCTTGAAACCCAGTCTACTTCAAATTTAATTGCAATTCTGAGAGGGGTTTTTCCTAGTTTCGTTGCATTAAATATTTATATCTAATAAAGGGAAATAGTAGAAGAAACAGACAAAGCTGGCATCAGTTATTGTTACCAAGTTTTACCCTGGAGATGCAATGAATGAGTCAGATGTTTAATATGAAAGAGTGATCAGTTTCATTTCTGCATCCTTAGAATCCATGTATAATCATACAATTTATCAGTAGTTAGCATAAAGTGGCAGTGGTGACAATGTATTTGTTATAAACAGATTTTAATTTACAGGTAAATGTTAAAATATTGAATGTTGAGGAAGGAAATTAAACTTTTTTCCATCTGCTTCTGTGAATTCCCACAGCTATCTCAGGAGTGCAGAAGCATAAACATAAATCATGAGTAAAATGTGTTTATTATTTAAGTAACATGTAGTGCTCAGCTTTTAAGGAAGAGGAGAATATCCAATTCTGCTTTTCAATTTAAAATTCAGTTTTTAAAAGCATAGAGATTTAACTTTGGGTTTAAAAGCAAAACAAATCTAGGGCCCATCCTGTATTTCATTCTAATCTTGTGACTCCTAATATTTATTCAGAATAAAGCGCCACTGAACTATAATACGAAGTCCTTCTCTCTTACTGTTTCTCTCAGCCTTATTTTCTCCCATTCCTTCTCCTGTTCTACAGTAACCAGTTGTGTCTTTTTAAGATGTGTGAGCTGAAGCAGCAAAGTACGTACAGATTATCTTTCTTAGGCTACAGTCTGCTGGTGTGATTCTTGGACTGAAATAATATCAGAATTGGAGTGAGAGCAGAAGTGGTACCTTGTGAAGAAAATTAAGTCTGTTTTTCTGTAGCTTTTGGTTTAGCAAAACAGAACTTCCCCGGTAATGGCAAAACAACATAAAAATTTGCCTGGAAACCATCTTGACACAGATCTTTGGGGATCTGGTTTTAGTAAGTCCCACATTCCATTGTCTTTCTGTCTTGCCTAGTCAAACAGGAGTAGGTTCTGCCTCGAGGATTAACATCCTGAAGTTTGAGATGATTTCCGTTCCCTGAAACTCTTCAGCAGTCAAGATTCCCTCTGCTTCTTGAGCAGCTTTTTGATTAGGCTTTTTTTCTGAAGAGCTAGTTAAATATTACATATAAATAAAAAAATGCCTGAATTGAGAAAAAAGTCTGATTTTGTGGGTAGCTGTGGACAACTTCATGTACCAAGTTTTTTTTATTGACCCTGATTTGCTGTGAAGGAAAAATTCTTCTGCCAACTAGATGCCAGATTTCTGCCTATAGTACCTTCCTCCTGCTCTTAGATATCTTAGATATCTCAGATATCTCTTAGATATCTTAGAAAATATCCTCTTAGATATTTTAACATATCTAAGTGTAGAGCGTGAATAGTCTAGACTGACTTCTATGAAAATGGTCTTGCAGAGTGGTGAGAATGTATTTCTGGACTGTCATGGTTCATAAAAGTTTTGTGGCTGATGAATTCCACAATACATAACCAGCACATACTTTTTTTTTCCTGCTGTGGATGGAGAAACGTCCTGAGCACTCTGAGGTATAGAGGGGTAAATAATTTATTGGCTCTTCTCACTTCTGAGTTTCGTATGCAAAGGACCAAAGTATTTCTTGCAGTATAAAAAAACCCTAGACTTTTTCCTAAGTATTTGTTATTCAAGCATCTGGGAAATGCTGTTTGCTCTGTCACAGAGGAAAAACATAAAATAAAACACTATTTAGTTTCAATGCAGTTGAAGAAACTTGAGACAAGTTTTCATGTATAAATGCCATTACAAGAAGCATCTCTCCTATAGTGCAAATGAGCTAAGTGACTTGGTAGTATCCTTGTCCTTCATGTCTTCCAAAGGATCTTATCCTAAATTGAATCATGTGATACTGTAGCTTTGCTAACATCACAATTCTCACCAATGCAATTGTACTCACTTCTTGTCTACATCACAACTGATTCATTTTAAATCTCTACCTGTTTATATTTAAGAATGCTGCCCAGAAAAATGGAGTGCAAGCAGCAACAGTGACTTCAGTTAAAAGCTGAATAATGGCTTCTTTGCAGAGCACTTGTTCTCAGTTTTACATCTTTTGAAAACCTTCTATTTTAAGCTTTTTTTCTACTCAAATGGAAAGACAGTAGAACTGTAGCAGAGAATATGGAGAAACAGGGAGGACAAAGTGTGGGACTAGGAGAGTCTATAATCTGTTTAATGACAGAAGCTTCTTTTGTGAGTTTTTCTAAAAGCAGATATTATCTAAAGTGCCTTAGTCACTGAATGAGTCCTAAACCTTTATCTTTTTTTTAATGAAAAATAAGCCTTCTAAGGGATTTGGATGCTTTTGAAAATAAAGTTATGCTCCTAAATTGCTTGACACTTGATGTAAATCAATTTAATTGGACACAGATTATGCGTAGTTCCAGATCTTCATCACGAAAGAAGTAGGAACATGGAGAGCATCTCTGCTACATAAAATCTCATGGAAGAGATGCCGAAGCTAGGCATAAAGTAACTATGCTCAAATACGTGCATAATGGCAGCACCTTGTATAGACACTTTTTAAAAATGATGGACTTGAGTAATGAGCGGAAGTGCTGTCTTCCTAAATATGCAGACTCGTATAACTTTCTGGCAGAATTCCTTAGTACTGAATAACTGTCTTTTGAAGCTTTTTCCTTTCCTCCCTCTTCCCTCCCTCTTTTGTTTAGTGTGCATTTTGCAGTCATAATGACATGAAAGTGTTTTTACTGTCTGTCACTAAACTTAAACAAAAAAAAGCACTTTTTATCATGTCTAATAGAGGATAGCTTTTTTTCTCTTGCTTAACTAGCTCCTTTTTGTATTTTGAATGGAGAAGAGGCTAGGGTAACATATTACAAAAAGGTTACAGCTAATACTCCATTAACTTATTTTTTTTAAGACTAAAATGGTTATGGTCATACCCTTTTTTTTTTTTTTTTTTTTTACTATGGAAAAAAGTCTGCTCTTTGTTCTCTGATTACTTTGTCCAGATATTTCATGTTGGCTTCTGTGTGATTATGTCTTGAAAGGCTACTGCAGAAGTAAAATGACTGTCTTCTTGCAAAACCCTAGGGGAACCTATGGGCAAGAAATAAAAGTTAAAAGCATATACTGAGGCTTTGCCACTAAGCAGAAAAATATAGAGTGCTACTGAAAATGTTAAAAAATGAAAGAAGCTTTTCTGTTCCACTAGTAGCAAAGCTATCGTGTCTGTGCATATATTTTTAAAAATAAAATTATTTTTGAGAAAAATAGCCTCAGTAAATGCAGAACATCAGTCTCTAGGCAGAGGGCTGGAAAGACCTCAAAGCCTCAAACCTTTGTATGAACTTGGGAGGAAGAAGTGCATTTTTTTTTTTTTTTTTTGCTGAGGGCAGGAACTTAGCTCTCTAGGGATTCACTTAAGATTAAATCTTATAGAAGTACTTTTTCCTTATGATTTTCTATGTCGTCTTCTAAAATCTACTTACTTCCCTTCCCCCCCCCTTTCCAGTGGCTTGCTGTGGTTGCTGCATTGTTAGTGTGATACCAGAAGGGAGGAAAATCTGGTCAAATGCCTTCTTACAGTTAGATGTCAAGTTTCTGAAAGTAGAGGAAAGAGTATATGTGGAAACTTCCAGAGCAAAAGTTATGTCAGTGTTGCCTATGAACAAGTAGAACTGAAAGCCCTCACCTTTTTGAACTGTAGTTGTTTGGGATTTTTATTGGCAGATCCACACATATTGTCAGAAACCTGTTTGCTTGTTGTTTCGGTTGTGGGGTTTTTGTTTTTTTTTTTGGGGGGGGTTGGTTTTGTTTGGTTTTTTTTTTTTTTTTCTTCGGGATTCTGTGCATGTGACTGCATAGTGTGTTTCTTCCATAGCCATATCACTTCAGGGAAGTTTGTGTTAGCAAATGAGACCAAGCCCTTAAATACTGGACAGCTCATCTTACACTTATCATATACTTAAATGGATGTTGAAACTTTGGTCCAGATGGAATCTATTACAAGGGTCCTGTTCAGTCCAGTGGGGCCAAGACTTTTGCTTATATTCACGTTGTGGTAGCCCCAGCCAGCAAGTAGGACCACACAGCCGCTCGCTGACTTCTCCCCACAGCAGGATGGGGGAGAAAATCAGGAGAGTAAAAGTGGAAAAACTCTTGGGTTGAGAGAAAGGCGGTTGAATAAGTAAAGTAAAAGCTGCACACACAAGCAAGGCAAAACAAGGAATTCATTCATTGCTACCCATGGGCAGGCAGGTGTTCAGCCATCTCCAGGAAAGCAGGGCTCCATCATGCGTAACAATTACTTGGGAAGACAAAACACCAAAACTCTGAATGTCTCCCTCTTCCTTCTTCCCCCAGATTTATATGCTGAGCATGACATCATATGGTATGCAATATCCCTTTGTTCTGTTGGGATTAACTGTCCCGGCTGTGTCCCCTCCCAGCCTGTTAGGTGCCTCCCACCTTCTTGTTGGCAGGCTAGTATGAGAAGCTGAAAAGTCCTTGACTGCTTAGCAACAACTAAAATATTAGTGTGTTATCAATACTATTTTCATCCAAAATCAAAATACAGCACCATATCAGCTGCTAGTAAGAAAATTAACCCTATTTGAGCTGAAACCAGGACATTCTCCACCCCTTATTCCCCACCACTTATGTCATGTTCAGGTCCCACACTATCCAATATATCTTCATGAACCACCACTCCCCTTCCCATCCTTTGATGTAGTACACAGATATTGTTCCCTTAGTCTATGGACCACCCCTGTGGAATGTCCACAAATATCCACTGAGTTTATTTATTCTGTGACTTTGGGCTCCATCTGTTATGGTGATCACTCAGGACAGCGGAAGTGGTTTGTTGCATGGAGTTACTGGGCACCAAAGCCAGCTCAGGTCGGGTCAGTGTTACACTTGCATGGTTTGTTGTAAGGCTTGTCCTCCGTTGATTCAGGTGGCTCCTCCTATAGTGATTTCTATATCATGCAACTCAAATCATGGGTTGCAACAATTTAAAGGTATTTCCATTGCAGTCTTCACCTGTGGTCCCTTCGGGCCAGGTAATAGGGTTTAACATTGCAATGAATTCCTTCCCATGCTCCTAGCCTGGCTAGCAAGAAGGGGTTCCTGCCATAGTAGTTCCCATAACATGCAACTCAAATCCCGGGTTTAACTTCGCACCCGATTTCTCTACCTCTTCCCCTCACAAGCAGTGCAGGGGCTCAGGGAATGGTGGTTGTGGTCAGTTCATCACACATTTCTGGTGCTCCTTTCTCCTCAGAGGGAGGCCTGTGGAGCAAAATTTGCAAGATGTGGTCAGTGAGAGGTCTGCAGTCTGAGGAGGGAATGTCAGTGTAATAAGACAACCAACAGAGGCAGTAGTTTGTGAAGAAAGGGGAAAAATAAGGGGGACTCGGTTGAAATAGGACTACCGTAATAGTCTACGACATGGTGATAATACACCACAGAGCAGCTTCCCCGGTAGATGTTGGAGCAGCTGTCTCTGCTAGGGTAGGGGCTTTGATGCGGACTGAGCATCATTGAGATGGTGGATGCAGCCCTCCAAGTCCCAGGCTGCAGGGAGTGCCTGGGACCTGATACCAGGAGAGATAGCCCTGTCCTGCAGAAGGTGTGCCACCAAGGGAGGAGTTACAGGAGGAAGTGAGCAGGCTGCACAGTTTCAGAGAAGATGAAAGGGAGATATATGGGATCATCTCTGAGACGCAACAGCTTGAAGAGTCTCGGCCCCCATTTGTAACAGAGAAGCAGGCAATGTCTACTCCCGGTATCAAGGTAAGTAAAAACTCTGGAGAAGGGGAAGGATGGAAGCTCGTGACTTCTGGCACCAAGAGGAAGTCTCCTGCCCCACCTAAGGATTTACAACTGCAAAATGGTTCACTACCTTCAAAGCTCAAGAGGAGCCAGAAGGACCTGGTCCACCTAACCTTGTCCATCTATGCAAGACTACCAGGAAGAAAGAGTGGCTGTAGTGGCCATGAGATGGTGGAGGACAGGGAGGAGGGTGAAAAGCAAGCTCCCAGCTCTGGACTTCAGGAGAGCAGGCTTTGGCCTCTTCAAAGATCCACTTGGAAGAGTTTGTGGGATTGGAGAGCAGTGTGAGCCAAGAAAGCAGGTTAATATTCAAGGATCACCTCGTCAAAATCAAGAGTTTAATCCCAGTGAATATGAAGTCAGGCAAAAATGCCAGCAGGCCTGTGTAGGTGAACAAGGAGCTCCTTGTTCAAACACAAACTCAGACACAAAAAGGAAACATATGAAGGGTGGAGCAAGGAACGAGTAGCCTGGAAGTAATACAGAGGCCCTATCTAAGCATCCAGTCATGAAGTTAGGAAAGCTAAAGCCCAAATGTAATTGGATTTGGCCAGGGACGTGAAAGACAACGAGAAGGGCTTCTATAAATAGGCTACAAAAAGACTGGGGAAATTGTGGGCCCATTGCTCAAGGAGATGGGAACCTGATTACAGAGGACATGGAAAAGACTGAGGTACTGAATTCCTTTTAGTGCCTCAGTCTTTACTAGCAAGACTAGCATTCAGGGGTCCTAGAGACCAGGAGGAAAGTCTGGGGAAAGGAAGACGTACCCTTGGTGGAAGAGGATCAGGTCGGTGAGCACTTTAGCAAACTGGACATATGTGGGCTCTGATGGGATGCGCTCATGATTGCTGAGGGAGCTGGAAGGTGTCATTGCAAGGCTACTCTCAATAATCTTTGATCAATCATATCAACTGGGACAAGTGCCTGAAGGAGGAAAGCAAATATCACCCCTGTCTTCAAGAAGGAGGGCCACTACAGGCTGGTCAGCCTCACTTTAATCCCTGGTAAGGTTATGGAGCAGCTATTCCTGGAAGCCATTTCCAGGTACGGTGAGGACAAAAAATCATCAGGAGTGGTCAGTATGGCTTCATCAAGGGAAAGTCATGCTTGACCAACTTGATAATCTTATACAATGAAATGAGTCGCCTGGTAGATGAGGGGAGAGCAGTGGATATTATCTACCTGGACTTCAGTAAGGCCTTTGACACTGTCTCACATAAGATCCTCGTAGACGAGCTGTTGATGTAAGGGCTGGATAAACAGACAGTGAGGTGGGTTGAAAACTGAGCAAATGGCTGGGCCCAGATGGTAACCCTCCTTGGAGATATTCAGAAACAGTCTGGACATGGTCCTGGGCAGCTGGCTTTAGGTGGCCCTCCTTGAGTAGCGAGTTGGACCAGATTACCTCCAGAGGTCCCTTCCAACCTCCGCTATTCTGTGACTCTGTAATGCTTGTGCATATCAAAAATGGAGGTTGTACTGTGAGGCTTACTGCAAGGTTAAAAAAGATAAATGCAGGTAAAGCAGAGAGTCAGAAAGAGCCACAGAACTATTGTGTTAACCCAAAATAAGAGAGAAATCAGAGTTCCTGGCAGGATTCCAGAAATAAGACTATTTATTATGATCTCCAAGACTTTCTCTTTTCTGTGTCCAACTGGGAGTCCTCCATACTATTTGTTGTCTAGTGCAGAAGCTAAGCATGAAATCTGTCATTGTAAACTTGCTTTGCTCAGTTCTTAACTTTGACCTTCTGGTGCTTGAAGTAGTAGACATAATGGTTTAGATGAGTTAGTAACAAAAATATGGACTGAGCATAGTTTTGTGCATGAAATTAGAAATCCGCAAGCTCTGTAGACTAGTGGAGAATCTTGTGTGGGTGTATTTACCCCCTTTCCCCCCTCAAACCCGCAAAACCAAAATCCCAAATCCCACACTCTAACCTCTGCTGTTTTCTGTAAACTGTCTAGTATGCAGAAAATTGTGTTGGAAGCAATGGCAATACATTCTCTTCTTTCAGTAGTGTCACTCTTAACTGCAGGAAGAACACAGGAGTTTTGTACTTGGAAATTATATGTCACTTGAATTCGTTTTTTGCAATATTCTGAATAGTTGAATCCCTTAAAAATTGCATTACATAAAATAATTGCCGCCACTGCGACACTGACACTTCAGGATTATATTGCAAGCAGAGGAATGCTTTGGCTGCACACAAATGGGTGAGCTTTCAATACACCCAGGAGGGCCATCTAATCTGTAATTACAAAGAGATTTTTGAGATAAAGACTTTGAATGTCAAACTCTCAATTTATCAAATGTATTATATACGGGAGAATAGAGTAATTATCTTATGCTTTTTGGTGAAATTACTTATACCAGACATTTTCAGATGGTATGATCTCAGGTGTTCCAGTCTGCGGACAAGTGCTGTTCTGTGAAGCATTGCCAGCTGTTCTGCAGTACTGCTGCCTTCCATGAGGAAAGCATCTGTCAAACTACAAGCACTTTGCTTTCTGCTACTAAAAGCTATGGTTTTGGATGCGTGTGTGCATGCATGTGCACTTCTCTGTCCCTCAACCCTTTTTATGACCATAAAAATTGAGAGTTGAGAAACATTCAGGTTACTGGATTTCTAAACATAACAAGATTGTAGGAGTAGACTTGGTGGGAATAAGTTTTAAAGAGTGTTTAGGCAGTAAACTGAGTGAGGATAAGGATGTCTTACAAATAGGTAAATTCTCCTTGTGGTGAGCACTTGCATCTGGTTACAGGTATCTGAACAGATGTACAGAATGTGCTTTGAAATGGACAGACTTTGTCTCTACTTTTGAATGGATGTGCAAAGAAACTAGTGCTCTTAACCTGCTTTAAGATAACAGCAAGGTGAAGGTAGAATAGGTCAAAAGTAGAATACAAATCTAGTTGTCCTTGTAGGTAGGTTTTAACTATTGATATACATTGCAAACATAATTTCCTTAGTCTTTACTGTTGCAATCTGAGTTAGATAGTGTAGAAAAATCTTTCCTCTGTTTTTATATATTGCCTCAGGAGCATCTAATCCAAGGATAGTTTTGGACCTCATTTCAATGACTGCAATGACATGAATGATGAATCACAGGGTGGTGTTTTCAGGCTTAGCAGAAGCATGAGAGCTAGAGACAGCAGGTGTTGCCAGCAGCTGTATTTGACTGGATGGTTTGGAATGGTGGTCAGAAGTGTTACAGGTAAGTTCATAAAGTTCCAACAGTGGCATGAATATATTGGTTGTAGGTGCTGTATTTCAGAGGCATAAAGTTAGAGGAAAAAAGGCTGTGCTCCCACAGGGGATTAGAGAACCATGTCATAAGCACAGAGTGACTGTCATTCACAAACAAGCTAGGGATATGTCTTACTAATGGACTTAATCAGATATGAGCGAAATGGTACTGCAGACGTGAACCACAGCTGACCATGTTACCAGTTTCAGTGATCATTATAGTTGAAGGAAAACCAGGAATTGACAGGTGTATGTTTGGAGAAGGGATGTGCAATTTCAATTTCATTAATTTGAGATGAAGTGAGCAGAAACTTTTTGGATGCTGTCTTTGGGAAGAACCTTTCTTGGGCATTTGTTTATTGGATTAAGTGAGAAATTAAACTGTACTTTTAAAGCAATAGAGAACACTGCTTTTTAAACTTTTTCTGGAATTGCAGTGCCTCTATTTTTTTTTTTTTTTAAACCTCAAATTTTACTGGCTGGTTTCTTTACTAACCAAGAACTGATGTCTAGAAGTCTAATTATTAGCCGTTACGAAGATACTAGTTATTTGAACTGGTCAATTGCAAGAAAATAAGATTTTTTCCATGTCAAGAGCAATGGAAAATCCACACCACAGGAGTGCATGTAGTGACTCAAACCAAATCATTGTGTACTCATATGCTATCTCCGATAAATAGCTGGGAGGTTATAAGTAAGCTAAGAGTGGGTACTTAAAAAGAGTAAAAGAGCAGGGTGTGTCCAATACATATTCCTAATTCTTGTTCAGTTTTGACTGGTCTTTTCTCAAGGAATTCCAGAGCTGCCTGTAGTTTCTCCATACTTGGGTAACCCTTTGTGGATTTCCTTGCATGAATGTGACCAGTCTCTTTTTGAACTTGTGTAATTTTTAATATGCACTTTATCCTTGGCAGGGAGTTCCACAAATTGTCTGCAATTTAAGTAGCTGACTGGGGCTGTGAAGATGGACCAGTACTATCTTTGGAGGTGTCTATTTTACTGAAAACCTGAAAAAGACACTAGTTCAGTGGAAGAACATTCACTTTGCCTTCTGCATGGTGTTGACATACATTTTATGTCCAGTATTACGCATACACTTAAGCATCTTGGGGATCTTCATTGATAGCTCTGACTTGGGTAATGTGGAAGAAGCAGCAAGATAGTAGAGACAATGCAATACACGGGGCATATCAATTAATCCTGCTGAGATTTGGGGCATGTCAGCCTGTGCAAATCAATGTGATGACTCTGATCATCAGGAATTCCCGTTTCTGGTAGTCCGGGTATGGGTACTGCTCCCTGCTTTGTAGGAATACCCTACTTTGCTGTCCACTCTTTTCCTTAACGGAGGTGATACATGTCACCGGCTGAAGGCAGATCTGCGCTGATTGCTGAGAATGAATGACAGGCCTGAGTGGGTATCTTAAAAGGACTTCTCGTGGCATCACCTAACTTGCATTTCTTCTTGTACTTAGAGTTCAGCAGGCATGTGAAGGACAAACAAGAATCCCTATTTTACATTTGTGTAGAAGTAAATTCAGGTAACTCACTCTCTGGGTTTTGTCACCCTCACTTCTTGATGTTATATGAAGAAAAATATGGCTTCTGTCAAGTAAATTATGATTGCTTTGGATTTTTTTGCTTGCTGCAGAGATGGCAGCATATTGTACCATTGAAATCCTAGCTGAGGCTATTCTTGGTTATGGCTAGGACAGGCAGTAGCAAGTGTTTGAGGGACAGAGCCCCAAACTAATTGGGAAAGCAAGCTTTTTCTATTGTCCTGTTACAGCAGGAGTGCTCACCTTGATTCTTTAGTAGTCTCTATACTTTGATGAAACAGATGGTATTTTATTGTGGTTATAAAATCAGAATTTAAACTTGAAATGTCCTGGGATGATTTTTTTTTTTTTGCTTGTAAGTAATTGGTCATGATTGTATCTGAAAATACACAAAGATGTAAATATGCCTGAAGCTTTTCTTTGTGACAAAAGCAGACTGTTGTTTCAAATCGGGATGAACTGCTAAGTACTACATCTATAATAATGAAGAAGCCGCCTCAGACAGTTCTGTGACATTCAACAAGAGCACTTGCATAAGGGTGTTATTTTAGGAAAAATGACTTTAAAACATGCTGAAATATGCAATGGAACTGTATACTTAGGATTGCTGTAGGAATTTGCATTCAGCTCTGCAACTCATTTTGCTGTAGACTGGAAGAAACTTCATAAAAGTATTTCCCTTGCAGTGAATCTGTTGTGAATGCATGTGTGTGGTGTCTTTTTTAATTCATTAAGAAATTCTGATTTTTCATGAGGCTGCTTCATTTGCATGATGAGTCAAGAAAATGCAATCATGTTAACATGAATGCCTGCAGTTAAGCCTAACAGTGTAATGCAGGATGCTGTAATGTGAACCCTCGGAAACCCCAAAGCCGTTTTTGTGCCCATACTAATGGAGCAAATAATAAAAAATTAATAGAATCTCCATTGGTATTTCAGCATGTCTCCTCTTTGGGTATCTCAAAGTACAGTACAAGACCTGTGATACATGTGTGGCAGGAAGTTCACAGAATTCACAGAATTGTTAGGGTTGGAAGGGACCTCTGGAGATCATCTAGTCCAACCCTCCTGCCAGAGCAGGGTCACCTACAGCACGTTACACAGGACAGCGTCCAGGCGGGTTTTGAATGTCTCCAGAGTGGGAGACCCCACCACCTCTCTGG
>NW_009648441.1:3000397-3009787 GCF_000708025.1 Charadrius vociferus
TCCAGGAGGTCAGCCCCCAACCTGTACTGGTGCATGGGGTATAAGGAAGATAACAGTTGTCACTGTTATCTTCCTGAATGGGTTTGCTTAGTTAACCCCACAGTTGAATTTATTCTTATTTAGTAAATACTTCAGGGCCTGATCAGATGGCCTCTTCTTTCTGAAGAACGGGCTAATAGCTCAACCTCAATTAACTGAACTGACATAAAGTCTTTGGTTTAGTTCTTTTGTAGTATGGAACGTAATGGAGTTGGACTTGCGTTACTCAAAACCATTCTGAAAGGTGTAGTTTAATAACTTGCTGCTAATAAAGTTTGTTTTACATGAAACTCCTGTATGTTTCCTCAGGGTATTCTACGAATGATAACATAGAGAGTGTGGGTGTGTGTGCGTGCATGCGCCTGCTTGGGGCAGATGTTGGCTTAGTCCTCCACTGCTGGGGCTTACCTGAGTCCTCAGGTGCACAAGGCAAATCGGCTTCTCAGTCTGAACAGTTATCAGTTTTAAATGAGGCTTGTTCAGTAGTTCATTAAGTTCTTTGACTCATGCTTAGTGACATTGGTTTCTGGAAAAGCAGTTGAAGCTTAAAGTAGGTAATTGCAGAAATACAGTTATGTACAATACAGCAACACTAAAGTTGACGCGGGGAAGGGTTACAAGGGAATTTTGTAGGTATTTACAGTTTATGGATACCTAACTATCATTAAACTGTTGTTAACTCCTTGAGCTGCTTTCCCACCAGTAGCTTCCAAAGTAAGGATCAGTTATATCCTTTCAGTCTGTGAGTTAAACAACAAATGGTTATTTAGTTTATTTTTTTATTTGCGACGCTCTCCTTTTGTCCTTGTGAAAAACTTGGTGATTGGACCAGGTAGGTTGTCCATACCTCTAAAACTGTCAGCATTTGAGCAGGAGTGCAGGCTGAAACTCCCTTTGGGAAGGAGTTTTGAGGCTTCCGGCTATGACAGAATTCATGTCCCAGAAGCATAGGAATTATGATCTGTAGGCTGCAAGGTTTATGTGTTCTTGCATTTCCTTTACCAGACACCTCTGCTAGAATAAGGCTGTGCCTGTCTGCAAGTAGTGCAGCAGGTATCATCATGGACCAAGCAAAGCTTTGCTCTCACCTCTAACATGAATTAAAAAAGATGTTTTCCTCCAAAATTTGTTACTCAAATAATTTCAGACTAGCTCATCAACTCAATGAACCTGTTGTAGGATAAACAATAGATGTTGCCTATAATAGTATGACTGGATGCTTCATGAGCTTTGAAAGTCACTTCAGTTTTACATTTATTCTTTTCTAGGTGTCCTTTGATAGCATTTCTGACTGTAGCTGCTTTGCTGTTTTACAGATATATTCCCTTCCATATTATAAACTTCTTTTTTGACTATTAATATATATTTGCTCTGTATTTGTATTTGGGAAGAAATGATCAAAGCATATTCCTTTAAGGACACAAGTGAACTTGTGTCATTTTTCTTTCCTGGGATGTGTGTGTGACGAGGAAAAAATCTCTTCGTTTCATGCTGTATTCCTTTACAGAAACCATTTTCTGTCTTGTTAATAGTTTTTAGTTGTTGTTTCAACAGATATTTTAGTGAGAAATCACTTGAAATAAAATCTGAACCCTATTTGTTGAACTGAATAATTCGCATGTATTCCTAGGTTAGGCCTTTATATCCACTACTTAAATGATTACATTCAGGCATGCGTGTTCTCTATGCACGGCTGATAAAAACCTTTCCATTATGTAGAGTCTTTCAGACATGAGGCTGCTTCAGAGCAGAATAGCACAGTGCTTCAGCTGTATGTATTTCTTGTATAATAACATGATGGGTTGTGGTGGTTTGGGGTTTTTTTGGGTGCGGGGGGTTTTTTTTTTTAAAAAAAAAAAAACCAAAAAAAAAAA
This sequence comes from Charadrius vociferus, assembly GCF_000708025.1. Taxonomy (NCBI): domain Eukaryota; kingdom Metazoa; phylum Chordata; class Aves; order Charadriiformes; family Charadriidae; genus Charadrius; species Charadrius vociferus. The sequence continues at coordinate 3,002,311 of NW_009648441.1, forward strand.
AATTTCCTTTTTGTCTCACTCTAAAATGTGTTGTGGAAAGAATTTTTCCAGGACAACAAAGCTGTGTTTTCTCAGTCTCCCTAGGTTACAATACTTGGTATGTTGGGTACTGTAAAAAGTGAAACAAGGTGTTGTCTTCAAATTGCTTTTCCTTAGTTTTAATTGGTTTCTATGAGGCTTTTAGATTTCTCTTTACTTCCAGAGATTTGTTCTTACTGCTGTAAAGGATCATGAAGAAGCAGGTGAGCAGATGAGTGATGGATTTGTGATCTGCTGTCATCTGAATAGCTCCACTTCCTAGCACTGTGTTCTGATGCTAGAGAGATGGATTGTTTTCTTTTTGTTTTCTTTTCCCCTTTCCTTTCTGTGAAAGCACAGGTTTCTTGTAAAATAAAAAGGAATTAATACAGCTGTAAGGTCATGCAGTGCCTGTTCCAGAGAACAGGAAAGTAGTAACTCTTCTAATTTTAGCTCTGGTCACCATAGATGCTTAATCCGAATTTCTAAGACAGAAAGTGCTATCAGCATTAAAACACCGTCATCTGATACTACTCAGTGAACTGATTAGCTAGATTGCTCTAGGTTATAAAAATTGAACAGCATTGCTTCATGCTGGGATAATAAGTATAACCTGCACTGACGGTCTCAGAGTTCATTGTTACGGACAGAGTAGACAGTTGAAGCTGCTCATGTGAGAACTCGGTTTGTTGTATTCTTAAACTGTGAAAAGCATTTGTTGTGTTGTGAGCGTTGACCTAGAAAATCAATGGTGTTTTCTGTCAAGTCTACAGTTTTTCTAATATGAAAGTCTCTCTGTCTTTGGTTTCAAGATAGTTCACAGAACTGCAGAAGCGCAAGCCCCTGGGGTTCCAGGAGGCACTGAAATTCTCAAACAGGTATTCCTTGTTTTGCTCTGGGGCAGTGGCTGGTAAAATAAATGCTATTGTGCTTTCAGTTACAGCCTTTCAAAATTATCTAGTTCTGAACAATTAACATGCAAGGTCAGTGGAAATTTGTTGGAAGTATTTCAGAATTCAGCAGACCTGGAGAACCAGGGCTCTGAACATCATGAACTATTCTAGCTGCTCAATGGAGTTCCTCCGGTGACCAAAGGCATTATCAACCTAATTAAGGGTGGTGCTGGGAGGGAGCTGGGTTTCAGGGGGCTCTTCATTCCCATGGGTTTCTTTGGGGTGGGAAGTTGCTCTGCTTCCTCAGGAGGTTTCTAGATCTTGGAGAAAACTGTCATATCGGGCCATAATTTTATCAGAAAGGAGACATAGGGAAGTAAGTGAACAGTAACTTGATGTTCAAGGAGTGAAGCTGGTATGTCTGACTGTTTGGATGCGGTAGCATAACAGGGATCAGGACGAGATGTTCACCAGCAATGTACCTCTTTGCCAGAACTCACCTAAACATATTGTCTTTTCCGACTCAAGAACATTTCTTAATTCCAAATCAGATGTAGGGGGCTTATCTAGAACACACTTATTTTAGGTACACTGAAGTAGTAGCATAGGTTGAACGTGTGTAGTATGACAGTTCTTAATATTTGTTGAACTACAGCTTGAGGAATGCAGGATGATTGTGAATGTCTACAGAGAAGTAATAAAGGAGGTAGGATGTCTGAAGGAGCACAAGATAAAGATACTTAAGCTGGAGAAAACTCAAAATTCAAATCGGGTAAAAACACAGTAAAACAAACGACTTTACCTTTATAGTTAGATAACACTGTGTGTGAAATATCACAATGAAGAAGATGGTCCTGCTAATCTGAAGACAACAAATAAATGCATTTAGAACAGATAAAAATTTAAATGCTTCAAGTAGTATCAGTAGTCCTTGTGGAAACACCAGTCTATCTGAATGACATTACATTCTTTAATACTTGAAAGTGAACTAAATTCCCACAGCAGAAATATGTTTAGATTCTCTAGGATAGGATGTGAGAAGTTCTGTCAAACTTTATTTTCATCCTAATTCAAAACTGAAGTTAAGAAATTTTTCCTAACCTCAAGATTTTGACAGTTGAACACCCTTGTGATCTGCTTACATAAGAAATTCCTAATGTTTTGTGGTTTTATGCCTGTAGTTATATTGCCTGCATCATTTTATTATCATCTGCTATTGTTGCTGTAAAAAGGAGAAGGTTAAGATCATTCTAAAATTATCTGCATGGGGAAGAAAGTTTCAGTTACAGAAGAGTATTTCAGAAAGCTCTTGGAAATATAACAAGAGCCTGTGTTTCAAAACAGAAACTGAAAACAAATCAGGCAAAAAGCAAATAAACCACAAAACAGTAAACCTTTGAACAAAATGGAGCATTATGAAAGTGTTGTGTCATCCTGATTTACTATTATTTAATAAACAAACATACAAGAAAAAAAAAACATAATTCAGGAGAATCTTTTCACCTAGTTGTACAGGTTATGCATGTATCCTCCTAGCTGAATGGGAAGGAAGTCTATCTTGGTGATGGTGTTTGAGATTTGGAAAACTGATTATGTTCCTAGTCCTAACATGTGCAAAGCAGGGTGAGGGTGAGGAGAAAGAAAACCAGAGTGAATCTTTGTCATGGTTGACACTTTTTAACCTTTAGCTCACAGATGAAAGATCGTAACTCAGGCTAGCTGAGCCCACCCATTTTGCTACTCTTTTATATTGCTATATTTCTTCAGTGATGTTTGCAATCATTGCTAGGTTAAGAGTGATCACCTCTGCTCATAGAATGTTCCTAAATCTTGTGGCTGGAATGAAGTCTTAGCTGTTTCCCCTCCCTCTCCCCTGTCCCCTTTCCTGTGAGAAGCACTATAAACACTGTTACTCTGCAGCTCTGGTGAGCTGCGCTCCAGAGAAAGATGTAGATTCAAACAAAACACTTCTGTGGTGGTGTTTTTTTTGTGGTTGTTGTTGTTTTTTTTTTTTTTTTTAATGTTTGATCCATAATAAATAAATACTGGTTATATGCATCATGACTAAAATAATGCAACTGTATTGTGTTTGTTGGAGTTGAAAAAAACACAAATTTAAATGCAATAGCTATATGTAGATTGCAAAAATGCTTTGTGCTTGAAATACTAAACTTTTATAAGACTTAAGGGGGTAGTTTGGTTTTTTATTATTTCTAGCTTTACTCCTCCGTTTTTGTTTAATACATCAGTTGGTAGGACATGCTAGCCTCAAATCAAGTTCAAGGTTTGAACACAATACTAACCAATCTTACTTCTGTGGGAAATAATGACTATTTGAGTCTTTTAGTTATGCAAAACTATTGTTAGTGTTTATCGAAGTATAAAGGAATATTTATCTTTAAAAATACCACCCTGTCTACATCACTAATACACAGATAGTTCAAGGCTGTGGCCTGAGATCTTCAAAATAATGTATTTTTGGTCTTGAAAGTTCTGCAACTGATGTATGGCCCTGTTGTTTAGGAGTGAGGTGATCACAGGTTGTATGTTCTGACTTGAATTGTGGATTTTCTCCCTTCTTCCCCTCTCCTCTCAGATCAAATCCTGCCATGATACTTTGGTGTTGTCATTAGTTCTGGTATTACTTTTTAAAACCTTTGGAAGAGGGCAGGTTTAGATTAAACGTTAGGAAGTAGTTTTTCACTTTAAGGGTGGTGAGGCACTGGAACAGGTTGCCCAGAGAGGTTGTTGAGGCCCCATCCCTGGAGGTGTTCAAGGCCAGGCTGGACGTGGCCTTGGGCAACCTGGTCTGGTGGGATGTGTCCCTGCCCACGGCAGGGGGATTGGATCTCGATGTTCTTCAAGGTCCTTTCCAACCTAAATCATTCTATGATTCATGAATGGTAAACTTTCACTTAAATTTGGATTATCCAAATGTATATTTGTAGTGATTCATGTGGTTATAGCATATAATAAACTACCATTTTTTTGTCTTTGCAAACCTAATTTTAATGTTTAATTCACAAGTTTGACTCCTTGACTTCTTGCACATTTGGTTGTAGCATAATAAGAGTTTGCATTTAGGCAGCAGTGTAGAAGAGTTTACAACAGTCCAACATTTGCCAACATCTTAATTCCAAATCTATCTTAATGTTAGAGCTTTTTTGGAATTGAGATACGCATCTGCTGTGTGTTGAACAGTTTAAAAAAAATAATAATTGTGTGGTGGGAGAGAAAAAAGGAGGGGATATAGATAGTTTATACACAGCATCGTTACGTGAATATATGTTGGATGGGACAAGATATTTTGAAATGTGGGTAACATGTTTATCAGATTCGCAGAAAAGATTCATTTTCTGAGAATGCTGTGTCTTTCTGGATAACTAATTTTTTAAAGTTTTTAACACTGGACATAGGATTTTGGCACCTTTTACTTACTCATTGAAATGGATTTCACATCTGGAGTACCTAGTGGCAAGGGTTACTATTTTTGACACTTCTCTTACTGTACTGTCTTCCTGAGCTTGTTCTTCAATGAAATGATATCGACTCATTCCTATCTTTTCCCTGACCATTTCGTTTACATTAAAGTTGAAACCGAACCTGAGGTTTTTAGTTGCTACCCCTGGGTTTAGGGAGTGTAATGGTTACTAGTTTTTCCTTTTCTCCAAGCAAGTTAACAGCAGCCCTACGCTTTGAATTTATTTTTCTTTAAGACGACTAGCTGAATTTAATAAACTTGTGTCTTGGCAAGAATGTAAGTAGGACTAAAACAACTGAACTCGTTTATGAGCTTTACTACAAGTAATGAGTCTGACTTAATAGTTAGCTAGCTGAGATAAACCCAACCCTATACCTTTTGAAGACCAAAGTGTTAGGCTCTCCTCCCCCCCTCCCCTTTTCTTTTGGGTCTCTCTGACAGTGTTCCTTCGTATATTTGTTTCCCGCTTGTTACCAAGTAACAGCCAGTAAATGGGGCTTAGCTTAAACAGGAGGATGCTGAGTATCGTTTGGCTGAAGACGTTTCCTTTTTTTTTCAGTTTCCTTCTTGCTACTTGACTGTCTTGAAGGTAGCAGTAATGTCTACTTATTTCTATTAGGAATTTGAGATACGCTGGAAGGAATTTTTGCTTCTTCATTTCACTGTGCAAGTTGTTTCTTTAATTGACCGTTAGCCTGTATTCCAGTGGGCCTTTTCTTCTTAACTCTTCATGCAGTAGGGCATTCAGTCTTTGCAGACTGCTCTGAAGACTTCTTTTGTGCTTGTGGGGTTTCTTGATTAAATTAAATGAACAATTCTTCCTCACTGATTCTTTGCACTGACACAGACTGCTCTGTGCTCTACTGCATCTGCCACATTCAATGGGGGAAGATGCTGGGAAATGGTACAATGCTCTTTTAAATCTGAATCTTTGTTTTCTTTTTTTCCTTTACAGGGGCAATCCCAGTGTCTGAGATCCTTAAATATAAAACCCCAAAGCCAACCCTCCCACTGTGTTGTACAGTCACCTCTGTTCCTGTAGAAATTCCAGTTTCTGTAACCCAAAGGGTATCTCTAAGCCTTACCACAAGCAACTGTAACCATGTTGTTAGAAGTCTTAGTCTTCCACTTGCCCATCACCCCTTCTTACCCACAAAGTCCTTGACGTTCAGGTTTCTTAGTTTAATCTGACAGTTATGGTCCCCTAGGAAACTATGCCAACTTCTAAAATGAATTTCCAAACCAAAGGCTTTTCCTACATCAACTTTTTCAATTGTAGTATTGCAATGACAGTGAGTCCCACCTTGCATCATTACTGTGTTGATCTTGTGAAGAGATGGGCATGACATCACAACATTGTAGACTAGAGTGATCAAGACCATGGCTGGAAAGTGGCAGGCGTTTGGATAGGGCACTTCATTTAATAACTCTGCCGGGTCTGTTCTACTTGTGCTGTGCCAGTATCTCATAAAATGGCTGAGCATTTAGGATTTTGTAGGTGAAAAATCAACACTGTAAGGTCAATCTAATATGAAACAATTCTAGATGTTGTGGCATTATGGAGAGATTCAGCATAAAGCTATTATAAACCTTTCAAACAGACATAAATTTCCAGTGCATCTTCAGATCTATATCATAGGGTTCTCTGTGTCTTGGCAGTTGCTCTGTAGGGACATGTAAATAATGCCACAGAAGAACTTTTCCTTCTGTTAAATGAATAATGTAAGAGTGCAGTCTTAGTAATAGTGGTTTGTGGACTGAGATGAGGACTGAAGTGGATCCTTCAATTCAATAGCCACAAACAGGATTATCTCTCAGTGAATGCTGTGGGAGCGATAAAACTGGTAGTGTCTCGGGAAACTTTTTCCTTTTTTTATCAAAATCTCTTTAACTTTGGAGGACACTTGGGCATGTAACTGGGCTCGCTAGAGAGGCGCCTGGGCATAGTAGCTCAGCAGTTGTGGGGCCGAGTGCTAGTATTTTTGGGAATCAGAAGGCCCACCACTCCTCAAGGGCAAAAACTACACACTCATTGGGTTTTCTGAAATGCCTGTACACCAATGCGTGTAGCATGGGGAATAAACAGGAGGAGTTAGAGATCTGTGTGCGGTCACAGGACCATGATCTCATTGCAATTACTGAGACGTGGTGGGATGGCTCACATGACTGGAATACTGTCTTAGAGGGCTATGTTCTTTTTAGGAAAGATAGGCTGGCGAGGCGAGGCGGTGGAGTCGCTCTTTATGTGAGAGGGCAACTGGAATGTATCGAGCTCTCCCTGGGAGCAGATGAAGAGCAAGTTGAGAGCTTGTGGGTAAGGATCAAGGGGCAGGGTAATATGAGAGACACTGTTGTGGGTGTCTATTACAGGCCACCTGATCAGGATGGGGAAGTTGATGAGGTCTTCTACAGACAGGTGAGAATCTCCTCACAATCGCAGGCCTTAATTCTCATGGCGGACTTCATCTACCCTGATATCTGCTGGGAAGGCCACACATCTGGGCATTTACAGTCTAGGAGGTTTCTCCAGTGCATTGATGATAGGGTGTCTATTACAGGCCACCTGATCAGGATGGGGAAGTTGATGAGGTCTTCTACAGACAGGTGAGAATCTCCTCACAATCGCAGGCCTTAATTCTCATGGCGGACTTCATCTACCCTGATATCTGCTGGGAAGGCCACACATCTGGGCATTTACAGTCTAGGAGGTTTCTCCAGTGCATTGATGATAACTTTTTGACTCAGGTGGTGGAGGAGCCTACAGAGAGATGTGCTCTACTGGACCTGGTACTGACAAACAAAGAAGGACTGGTGGAGGGTGTTCAGGTTGGGGGCAGACTGGGCTGCAGCGATCATGAGAAGATAGAGTTCAGGATTAAGTGCAGTATAGACAAAATGACAAGTAGAGTTAAAACCTTAAACTTCAGGAGGGCTAACTTTGATCGCTTCAAGGAATTGCTTGGACAAATCCCATGGGAGAGGGCTCTAGAGGGTAAGGGGGCTCAAGAGAGCTGGCTGCTATTTAAGCGTCACTTCTTCCAAGCTCAGGATCAGTGCATCCCAAAGAGAAAGAAATCAGGCAAGG
>NW_009648441.1:3009800-3025629 GCF_000708025.1 Charadrius vociferus
TGTGGAACCACCCAGCAATTACATCATTGTAACATCATGTGGAATCTTTTAAAAATAGGCTTTATTATTTTCTTATGATTTTTCCCAGCTCTTTCCCAACCCTAATTTGCAGACGGTTTTTTGTATTGTAAAACTGAATTACCAAATGTGATTTAAGAAAGAAAAAATATTTTAAAAGCACTTCCGCCAGTTCTGGCTATGGTATCCCCGTTCCTCAAAGGCAAGTTCTTCAGAATGCAGTAAGCCACTGGGCTGAGCTGCAGCAGATTGTTCCCACTGCTGGCTGCTTATAAGCGCCATACAAAACTTACTGACTTCAATGGGGAAAGTCCAGTGACTTCCACAAGTCTTCCACAAGACTTCCACAAGCCTTTTACAAGGTTTATAAAGGGCAACTGGTCAGCACCATATGCAAACCTGCTGCCTGATTCTTGTACTAAGTCTTATCTTTGCCTGTGAAGAAGAGTATACAGTTACAAGGCACATTTCAATATGAAAGAGCAGAAGAAAAGCCATTGTGCATGCTCAATTATGGTATTGTTACCTTTGACTTCAACAGATTCAAATCCTTTTAGGCTTTGACTAATTCAACTGATTCAAACTGATTATATTCTATGTCATTATAAATAACATTAAAATGACTCAGACAAAAAGTAATTAAGACAGTCCTATTATTAATATTTTTACCAATATGTCTCACTAAGCCCTGAACACCTCTCTAGGTCTCCAAGAAGTCAGTGCATATACAGTTCACCCTACAAAGGAGTTAATCAAGAGTCCTTGATGAGATGAAATATAAAAAGTGAAAATATAAGAAATTACAAAAAGAACTGACTCAAGAGGCAGGTATTAGAATTAAAGACAGACGCACAGTGTAACTCTTTTGCACAGAGCTCAGAGGGTTGTGGTTAGTGGTGCAGAGTCTCATTGGAGGTCAGTAAAGAGTGGTGTCCCTCAGGGGTCAGTAGTGGGTCCTGTCCTGTTCGATATATTCATCAGTGATCTGGATGAGGGGATGGAGTGTACCATCAGCAAGTTTGCTGATGACACAAAACTGGGAGGGGTGGCTGACATGCCAGAAGGCTGTGGCGCCTTACAGCATGACCTGGACAGGCTGGTGAATTGGGCAGAGAGAAACCTTGTGAAATTCAACAAGGGTAAGTGCATGGTATTGCACCTGGGGAGGAATAACCCCATGCATCAGTAGAGGTTGGGGGCTGACCTGCTGGAGAGCAGCTCTGTGGAAAGGGACCTGGGAGTCCTGGTGGACAACAGGACGACCATGAGCCAGCAATGTGCCCTTGTGTCCAAGAAGGCGAATGGCATCCTGGGGTGCATCAAGAAGACTGTGGCCAGCAGGTCGAGGGAGGTCATCCTCCCCCTCTACTCTGCCCTGGTGAGACCGCATCTGGAGTACTGTGTCCAGTTCTGGGCTCCCCAGTTCAAGAAAGACAGGGAACTGCTGGAGAGGGTCCAGCAAAGGGCAACAAAGATGATTAGGGGACTGGAGCACCTTTCTTATGAGGAAAGGCTGAGGGACTTGGGTCTCTTTAGTCTAGAGAAAAGAAGATTGAGGGGGGATCTTATTAATACATACAAATACTTAATGGGAGGATGCCAGGGGGATGGGAGCAGTCTTTTTTCAGTGGCACCCAGTGATAGGACGAGGGGTAATGGGCATAAACTTGAACATAGGAAGTTCCATCTTAACATGAGAAGGAACTTCTTTACTTTGAGGGTAGTGGAGCACTGGAACAGGCTGCCCAGAGAGGTGGTGGAGTCTCCCACTCTGGAGACATTCAAAACCCGCCTGGACGCTGTCCTGTGTAACGTGCTGTAGGTGACCCTGCTCTGGCAGGGGGGTTGGACTAGATGATCTCCAGAGGTCCCTTCCAACCCTGACCATTCTGTGAGTCTCCTTCAATTAACTGCACTTAGTTTGTGCAGTTAGTATGTACTTAGGTATGTACTCATAAATGTATGCCTAGTGAGGAATATTTAGTGGTGTTGTGCGATGTAAAAATTCAGACCAAGCCAAAGTTAGTGACTAGGAAGATGCTTTCATGGCCAGGTTTTTGTGTCAAACATGCTTTTCTCAAGAGCAGTAGGCTGTGTGTATTGCCCTCAACTCTGAAAGAACGAGTGAACGAACCGAGTGGTAGCTTTGCCACTGCTCTGAAGGTTTTGACAGGAGGATCCGTGTTTTCACTCAGCTTGACTGATCTTTCACTCTTGTATAAAATTTAACTGTCCTTTTGCTAGTTAGTTGTCTCAGAATATTTAAGAATCATAGAATATCATGTTGGAAGGGACCTCAAGGATCCAGCCTTTCTTGATCTAGACAAGATCAAGATCAAGGCCCATCACTCTGTCCACCTGAATCTTAAGAGTGTCCAATGCTGCGGAATCCACCACTTCCCTGGAGAGATTGTTCCAATGGCCAATTGTTCTCGTTGAGAAAAATTTTCCTCTCGTGCCGTATTGGAATCTCCCCAGGAGTAACTTGTACCCATTACCCCTCGTCTTTTCCATGTGACTCCTTGTGAAAAAGGAGTCTCCATCTTCTTTGTAGCCACCCTTTATATACTGGAGCATGGTGATAAGGTCTCCCCTAAGCCTTCTTTTCTTAAGGACAGACAAACCCAGTTCTCTCATCCTTTCCTCATATGGCAGGCTTTGCAGTCCTTTGATCATCTTGGTGGCCCTTCTCTGGACCTTCTCCAGCCTGTCTGCATCTTTTTTGTATGTCAGGGACCAAAACTGAACACTGTATTTCAGGTATGGCCTGAGAAGTGCTGAGTAGAGTGGGATAATGACTTCTTTTATCTTTGCTGGTGATGCTGTTGTTGATGCAACCCAGCATCCTGTTGGCTTGCTTTGCCACTGCAGCACACTGTTCACTCATATTGAGCTTGTTGTCTACCAGGACCCCCAGGTTCCTTTCCACAGAGCTGCTCCCCAGCCAGGGAGATGCCAGCCTGTGCTGCACTCCTGGATTATGTTTTCCCAAGTGCAAGACCTTACACTTGCCCGTGTTCATAAGTTTCTTTTTAGCCCCCCCTTCCAGCCTGTCCAGGTCTTCCTTCAGGGTGCCTCTCCCTTCAAAAGTGTCCACTTCCTCACTCAGTTTAGTAACATCAGCAAACTTAATCAGGATACACTTGAACCCATCATTCTGATCACTTATGAAGATATTAAACAGTGTTGGGCCCAATATCGATCCCTGGTGGACTCCACTTTTGACAGATTGCAAGTTTGAAAAAGAGCCATTTACCACCACCCTCTGGGTGCAGCCTGTCAGCCAGTTCCCCACTCACTGCACAGACCTCTTGTCTAGACCGTAACACATCAGTTTTTCTAGGAGGAGGCTGTGGGGAACCATGTCAAAACCCTTGGAGAAATCCAGGTAGACAATGTCCACCACTTGCCCCACATCAACCAAGCAGGTTAGTTTGTCGTAGAAAGTGATCAAGTTTGTCAAGCACAATTTGCCCTTGGTGAATCTGTGCTGGCTTTTCCCAATCACGTGCTTCATTTGACTTGCGATGGCCCCCAGGAGGATTCGTTCCGTAACTTTCCCATGGACTGAAGTATGACTGATGGGCCTATAATTTCCTGGATCCTCCTTTAAGCCCTTCTTGTAGATGGGGGTGACATTAGCCCTCTTCCAGTCTTCTGGGATGTCCCCTGATCTCTGTGACTTCTGAAAAATTATGGAGAACAGCCTTGCAATGGCATCAGCCAGCTTTCTTAGCATCCTCAGGTAGATAGCAGCAGGGCCTATTGATTTGTTGGGGTCAAGCTCCTGTAATAGTTCGCATACCAGCTCTTCCTTCACTGGTGGTGGGTCTGTGTTTGCATCAACATGGAGTGCTGTTCCCAAGGCCTGGGGCCGAACATTGTCAGTGAAGAAAGTGTTGAGAAACTCTGCCTTTTCAGTGTTGTTGGTGACTAATTCGCCTCTCCTGTTTAACAGTGGGCCAATATTTTCCTTTTGTTTCTGCTTGTTGTTTACATACTTGAAGAACCCTTTCTTGTAGTTTTTGACATTTCTGGCCAATTCAATTTAGACTGAGCTTTTGCTTTTCTAACTGCATCTCTGCACGCCCTGGCAATGTCCTTGTACTTCTCAATGGGTGTTCATCTGCTTTTCCATCTCTGATACACTTCTCTCTTGGTTTTTTGAGCAGCCTTTGAAGCTTGCAGTTAAGCCAAGGAGATCTCTGCTCTACTTCCCTTAAAGGGGATGAGCTGTTTTTGTGCTTCCAGAAGAGTGTTCTTGAAAAGCTCCCAGCAGTTGGTAGCTCCTTTATCCTTCATGGAAACTTCCCATGGAGTCCCTCCCAGCTGAGCTCAGCTGGAAGTTTGCTCTTCTAAAATCTAAAACTGTTGTCTTAGTACTCACCTTCAGCATGGTCAGCAGGATCCCAGACTCCACAATATTGTGGTCACTGCAGCCAAGGCTGTCACTAACCGAGCTATTACAAGGTGGGTTTTGTTGGTTTGAGTAGCAAGTCCAGCAGTGCCTCGTTCCTGGTTGGCACATCTAACATTTGTATGAGGAATCAGTCCTCTACGCATTCCAGGAACTTGGTGGATGGCATGTGAGCTGCTGTATTGTTCTTCCAACACGTCTGGATAGTTGAAGCCATGTGTAGGAACCAGGTTCTGTTGACCCAAAGCTTGCTTAAGTGACCCAAATATTGCTTTGTTGGTCTTTTGTCATGGTTTGGAGGTTGGTAGCAGATGCCTACTGTAAGATCCCCCTTGGAGACAACCCCTCTGATCTTGACCCAGAGGTATTCGATAGGGCTTCTACAATTGCTGTAGTTGACTTCTATACATTCCAGGTTCTCCTTAACATAGAGTGTGATTCTTCTTCCTCTTCTTCCCTATCTGTCTTTATGAAACAGCTCATAGCCATCCCTCACAATCCTCCAGTCATGTGAGTTGTCCCACCATATTTCAGTTATTCCCATGATAACATAACTTTCTGACTGGGCACAGAGCTCCAGTTCCTCCTGTTTGTTCCCAGGCTGCGTACGTTGATATATATACACTTGAGGTGGCTGTACTGGTTTTGGCTGGGATAGAGTTAATCTTCTCCATAGTAGCTTGTACAGTGCTATATTTTGGATATTTTGGTTATTGCTGAGCAGTGCTTATGCAGCATTGAGGCCTCTTCTGTTTCTCACGCCGCCCTACCAGCATGTAGGATGGGGGGGGCACAAGAAACTGGGAGGGACACAGCCAGGGCAGCTGACCCCAGCTGGGCAAAGGGGTCCCATACCGTATAACATTGTGCTCGGCAATAAAAAATGGGGAAGAAGGAGGAGAGGGGAACATTAGGAGGAGTGGATGACACTAGGAGTGATGGCATTTGTCTTCCCAAGTAACCGTTATGTGTGGTGGAGCCCTGCTTTCCTGGAGACGGCTGAACACCTGCCTGCCCATGGGAAGCAGTGAATGAATTCCATGTTTTGCTTTGCTTGCATACACAACTTTTCCTTTACCTATTAATCTACCTTTATCTCAACCCACAAGTTCTCGCACTTTTACCCTTCTGAGTCTCTTCCTGATCCCACAGTGGAGGAGTGAGCAAGCAGCTGTGTGGTGCCTGGCCGCCCACTGGGGTTAAACCATGACAGTAGCAAATTCTTAAAATGGATCTGACTGACTTGCACTGACAGTGTTTTAAATAGCGTTTTCCATGGATGTATGTCTGGCAGTGCAGACCAGGACCCCAACGTGACCCAGTGAGTTTTTGAGGGTTTCACCTTCTTATGTGTAAGTTTTTCTTTCAAGTGAGCAGGCGATAGGGTCTAGCACAACTATTATTTTTAATTCAATGTTTATTATAATAAAGTAGATGCAGTGTGCCTACTCAAGCAACGCATGAGAATGGAGCAAGACTTTGGGATGTGGACTTGGGTGTCTATGCTAGGGCATACATGCATGTGCCTGTTTTTTACTGCCCTGCACATCAGTTTCATAGGCAGAATAGTTTGCTGTATTTTGTCTGCTGACATTTTTATGGGGAGTTATATTGGATGACTGTGGGAACTATGTTATGACATTGTATTACCTTCTGAAAGTGGTACTGTTACTTATGTCAGGGCAGCTTACTTTGTAGTCTGGACACATTCCTTAGTGACTAGAGAGCTAATGATTTAAAAATCATTTTATGTTTTAAAAGAGACTTGTGTGTATGTTATCAGGAAAGTCGTGGTTGTCTTTTTATCATCTGGTCTTGTCTCAGGCCTTCATTGAAAGGCCTGAGACACTAAATCATGTTTATGCCAAAGGAACTGAGTACCTAACCTTACCTTCTTGAGGTCTTATGTGAAAATGATTCATTTTTAATGATTTGAAAAAGGAGGCATATGAATCTGCAGTTAAAAGGTACTCACCCAGTCTACCTGAATGTTAGTTGACTTTGAGACTAGCCAGGCATAAATAGCAGGCTAAACATAAAGTGTTCCAGCTACTGCTGTTGGTAGTTCTGGAAGATGTTATGTAGTCAGCCTGGAATTTATTATTAAAAATCACTTAATCTTTGATTTGCTAATCTTTGTGTCTTCAGAATAACTGCATGTTGACGCGGAAGCACGGACAGATACACCACAACCAATATGATCAGGGTAAATGCCACTTTATTGCACAGATAGCTCAGCTAATATAGACAATTTTCTCCTGCGCCATGCAACACTCAAGCAATAATTGGTTACCTGCATAGTTCAAACAAACATCTCTACTATATGATTGGCTAGCCCCAGCTGTTCACTCGCATAGTTATCTACTTCTATGTTTTACTCAAAAATCCTGCTTATCGGTGCATTCAGCAACAGTTCTTTCCTCCCTCAACATAACTCAGACATTCACAAAACACAATTTGACCTTCGACATTCCTTGAAGCTTACACTGTCGTCAACAAGTTCTCAGTGCTTGGGGTGCTCACAGGGTGACCATTGATCTCTAAAAATTCTCCCACAACTGCACTAAAAGCATACAACAGACATTGTATTAATTCCAGCTGATGATTGTTTTTCTTGCATCTTTCCTCATCTGTACTAACCCTTACTTTCGGACTTTAGGAGCCTGAGAGTATTTGACCTGTGTGGGGGGAAAAAAAATCCCACAAAAAAGCCATGCTATAATCAGAATTTTAAATAACTGTGCAAGCACCTGCTGTTTGGGTTCATTCCAAGGTGCAGAAGTAGCTTTTAATGCATTTGGTAAGTATCTGAAGTGTATGAATATGGCATACACATATGTGCATGTTCTTCAAATTCATTGCTGCCACCTGGAAAATTCTAAATCTGGTCACGACATTTGCTTGAGAGATGGATCTGTAGGAAGATTGTGGTGATGTTTCTTACAAAGCTTTTGGCACAAGACACGGAACTGAGGTCCAGTTAGGAACCACATGAGCACTGTGCTCCATCTTCCAATGTGTAGGTATGGCTGAACGAGATGGTGACTTTGCTACTGTCTGTACCATTCGAAGCTGTTTGGCAGCATCTTGGGAGTCCAATTGGCTGTAGAGATGGGCAGAACCTAGGGGGCATTATTTGGATACTAGTTTACCTAATCTTCACCTACTTTGACTATTGTCTTTCACCTATACAGTAAGTTTTTCTCTAGACACTTCAAAGGCTGGAATTCCTACTTCTGTAACTTTCTAACTTGTGTAATAAAACTTTTGAAGGCTTAGCCTGGAAATGTCACTTTTCTGCTTGAGAAGCCTTGGTTTTGGAATATCCAACCGTGCTGTGTAGTAGAAGGATTTATGCTTGGTGACAGAGGTAATTACTGAGGCATGGCAAAGCACCTTTACTTAAAAATTCAGCATTTTTTTTCAGGTAAAGAAAAGAAATAATACGAGTAAATGAAGTGAGGAATGTTTGTGAATTAGATGTGATATAAAGAAATGAATTTCTGACTCAGCAGCCTGAATTGCTGCAAGTGTTTCTATATTAGAACTGAATGTCATGGATGCCCTTGTCAATATTAAATCCTAGCTATAAACACTATTTCTTATATATATGTTTGGAACGTGGTGGACTCTTAAAAGGAACTGAACTAATCTGTAAGCAAGCATGCTCCTTTAAAGACTACATGTGGCAGTTTAGGCTATTATACTTGAATGGAATAAGCAAATAACAGGTGGCTTCTTGTAGAATTTTAAGAGTGAATTAGTTATTTGTTGTTCATTTGCCTTCTGCTTCATGAAGACTTATGTTTTCCTTGCCACATGTCTGAGAAATATTAATCCCATTGGCCTTACTGGTTGATGCAAAAGGCAAAAGCACTTGTGCTCTTGGCCAGCCCCCCTAGAGGGGAAAGTACTGGAAAGGTTTTGAACCATGTTTGACACTTAGTCCTTTGTCCAGTTCTAACTGTATTTTTTGCCTAGACCATTATCAGTTCTTTAGTGGTTAAGTAGACTCTGGGTACAATGCCATTCTGACAACAATGCCATTTAGTGCTTTTCAGGAGTTCTTAATACCATAACTGGAATCAATCATAGCATTATTCTGCATTCTTGGAAGAGATTTGGACAAATTGGTTCACAATAAAAATACTAATGGTGAAGTTTAGCTGGCCCTCTAATCTATTTGCCACTTACAATTTTAAGTGAGGGAAGAAGTAAATTTTCACTGGGAGATTTAAAATGAGCACAACTCTTTGTTATCTGAAGGAAAAAACCCCTTTAACTGCTTTGTTCTATTTTGTGTCTAAATGTAAGAAAATGGGTATTTGATCACCTCTGCTTTTTTCCTTTTTTTTTTTTTTTTTAAATGCTAGACAGTAAAAATGTAATACCACTTAACTGGATGTTGTTTTTTTTTTTTCCCCCTCAACTTGTTTCAGTGCACTCTCAATTTCTAAGTTCTTCTCCTCAGTCCCCAAATTCAGTGTTACTACTCAAATCATTGGTGCTGTTGGATGGAATCAATAACTCATTATTCTTCTGTTTTTAGTGCACCTACATCTTGCTGAGAAATCAATTTTTCAAATATGAAATCCAAGTGGAAATAATGATTGCTGTGTTAAACGTGGCGGTTTGGTGGGGAGGATTTTGATAAGAAAAAAATCACTTCCAAATGTGAGCAGATGCTTGGGCAGAGCCATTCCTGAATGATGCAAGTAGAATGTATGTGCCATCATCTGTCATATTATGGTCAAGCACAAGAAATCCACTGGTGTCCTATTCTTTTCAGTTTGAAGTGGATCATGTTATATGTTAATTATTGGGGGGGGGGAGGAAAGCTTTAGCACTTCAGTATTTTAATACTCTGCTCTACCGTCTCCAAAGAACAAATCCTGTCTTGCTTGCTTTCTAGAATGAAGAATTTGTGTCTTAGGACTTTATCCAGATTTACTTTAAGGTTGTTCAAAACTCAAGGGTTAATTGGAAGTATTGATTTGATTTGCTGGTCCTTTCAGCTGTACTTTACTCCTCATTAAATATGTAACATTTGAATTTAAAGTTATTTTTTTTTACTGCCTAGGTTGTAACCACGTGAATCAGTTAAATACTATCTTCTGTGTATACTTTTAAGTTGTCATCAGGGTGTGCTTTTAATCTTCTGTATAGTTTAGTTGAGAAGGCACTTGAAAGAACATACTGTGTTGTATTTTACAACTGGGTACAGAACTTGCCACTTGTTTCTCTGTCTTGTGAAGACAAATTGGGCTGTATTCATTCATTTCACACAGTGAATAATCCTGTATCAGGATTCATATGTTCTTTCTAACAACCCAGTCTTGATTTTTAGCATATGTAGCTATTGGTAGATATCTCCAGAATAATCTATGTGAGTCACTATCGGCCTCTGGTTTGGTTGGTGGTGTTTTTTTCTGATTCTCTACGCTATTTTTGTTTGTGTGTTGTCATTTTGTCTCTTGCAGAAAAGAGGAATGTTACACTATCCGACTAATGAGAGTGAATAAGCATTCATTCTAAAAATTCATAAGACTTTCGGGATTTGCAAGTGTTGTTTATATACAACTTGTTACCACAATGCTCCTAAATAACAACAAACAAACAGCTCCATGAATCGCGCAGTAAAAGTGCCAGGTAATAATTTGTGGCTTGGAACTTTGTTCCAAAGTCCATAGCTTTGTTGGACAGCTCACTTGGACTTTTTTGAGCAGTTGTAATTTAGCTGTCTTCTGCAAGGACAAGATACTGAAACACCTTAAGGGAAAGTGGCTGTTTACTTCCAAAATGTATTTCTGGCAATGCATCCAGGCAATGTTTTTTCCGTTCAGCAATGCTTTTCCTTTGTATCCATGGATTTTTTTAGAACAGCAGCTGCTTGTGTTGTACCAGCGCTGCCAAAAGTCTCAGTTAAACAATCCTATGTAACACAGAAATTTCCAGAAAGCTTATTTAAAAGTGCTGTAGCATATTTTAACCTACAACTTGAACATTTTTATATCTTCCCACTAGTCAATCACTGAATAACTGTGAAGTGTAACCTGTGAGTGTGTGGGACCTGTGTGTGTGTGAGCAGGCTTTCAGACAGCTTCCTCTTTCCCCCTTCCCAATTCTGTTCACTTACCCTCCATATTTCAACCCGTGCACGTGATTCTCAGTCTTGGTTTAACATGGTACAGTTGGCCATCTTGAAGGTTCTTCCCAAAACATCAAGAGTCACTCTGATCGGTAACTCTGCTCCTAGATAGGGAGAGTAGTGCAGTTCCTCCTAACTGCCTTTGTTTGTATTTGAGAACTGGGGGACATAAGGAGTGAGCTCATACTAGAGGGAGTAATACTTGCCTTGGATGTGCTCTGCGGTGGAAAGAAGGAATTTCTTACTTGCCTTGGGAAGAGCTTGTTGTAGGCCTGTCTGCAGGAAACACTGTTCTCTATCACCCTGCAATATTGATATCAGCATAGCTTTGGATAAAAGCTCTCATCGAAGGTAATAATAAACTGCAAGTACGGCACTACTCTAACTGCCTCTTCTTCAGGGACAGCAAACAAGATTGTATCCCCTGTAGGTGCCAGTAAGTGAACAGTTACCATCATGAGAGAATTTGATAAAGGAAAGATTTCTCCTTTTTGTCTACACAACATAATTGTTCCAAACATATGTAAGCATTATCTTCAGCCCCATAGCAGACCAGGGCTCAGATTGGGGTGGAGTGGGGAACTGTAAGCTCAGTCCAGAAAGACATTCTCACTAGGCTGATTCATGATGATGTAGGAAAGGTGCAGCTTCTCCTGCAGCAAGCAATTCTGGGAGAATTTTTCATTCTATGCAGTCTGAGAACAGGATTTGTTCTCTTTCCTATGTGTCCTGCATTGAAAGCATTTTAAATTTAGCTGCTGGAGTGCTTTTTAAGGGTGCATTTTAAGTAACAGACTTCAGAGTAAGTGCAATGGGTGCCTAGCAAACACAGGCACAGCAGGCTTCTCTGAAGGTTTTCCTTCAAATTTTTTGGAGTTTGCAGTAATGTGTACTTGTTTGCTAAAATTCAGAAACAACACTGCATCCACTTTCCTTTTATTTGGGTTTGGCAGTTTATTTGGTTTTGGTTTGGTGGGTGTTTTTTCCTTCCTTAATAACTAAAAATGTTTTGATGGTGGTAAATGATTCTGAACTAGACTGGACTTCTCCTTGGGTGAAATTAATTTATGTATTTTTGAACTTACTAGCCCTGTGATCATAAGATCAACAATAGTTCTCTAACTATTTGTATAAAATTTAATTTGCTTAAAAAGTACTCTCCTATTGCCACAGCTACATCTGCAACCCCTTTAAAACATATTTGAGGCAGCCTTGTAAATTGCTGTAACTGACTGTATTTCACCATTTTTTCTCCTGAGACATTATTCTGCAGAATGTTGAAGTAGTTCTTCCAGGTAGCTCTCCCGAGAGCTAGTGCTGTATCGTTCTGGTTTAATCAGCTGCTGTTTGGGCAATGTTTTTCTGTATTACTGGTATTCTGTGTGTAGCCCAATGGAACGTACAGGTATTGGCATTAAGGAGTGGCTTTCTATAGAATTTGCATCTAAAATGTTTGAAGAAATCTAAAGGCACTTTTCCATCTTAAAAAGATTGGAGTAAGTTTTTGCTACTTGGCAATGGGACAACTTGACATTTAAAAGAGGGTGTTGTTTTTTGGTTTTAGGTTTTTTTCCTTTTGTGGTAGAACACAATTATCTGTTTAAATGTGGTGTCTGTTTTAATAAATTTATTTTGGAAGCTAGGCAGAGGTATGGTGAGAGAAGAGCGCAGAACATTACGTTTAATATGCATATACACTGAAGCCCACTGTTTCTTAAGAACCAGAACAACACTGTGGTTGATGTGAGCTGCAGAGCAAAAGGTCTCTGAAAAAGATAACTGCTCCATCAGTTGTTGATATATGTGGTAGTTTACTGAAGACTCAAAAGCATAAGAATTCAGCTTATACTTTGTCGTGTTGACTCCAGACACAGCAAAGTTGCAAAGTAGGTTGACACTTCCTTTCCTTATCATTCTGTGCTAATTCTCTAATCCCTGCAAAAGATTGACTATCCAATTTAGGCTCCTTGAGATACTTTGAGGACCAGTGTATTAGTTTTCAAAAGATGTGATTGCCCCAAATCTTAAGTATTTGAGAAACCAACACCTCTGGAAATGAAAGGCTTTCTCCCCCATGTTGGATAGCAGAAACTGAATATCAGGGAGTTTTATCAATATGCTGTGTATATTTTTAGAGAATAGAACTTTTGCTTCCAGCAGTGTGCAGTTATGGGCTCAGTACTAGTAAACATTTCAACTATATAAGGAAGGTTATTTAGTTTGAGAACAGATTTCATTAGACCATTGCCTTTTGTTTTGTCAGCATGATCTGTGCTGTCCAAGGGGAAGGCATTGTGGAGGCATTTACCAAAACAGGACAGCAGATGCTTCTGCAAATTAGGTTTTTTCAAAGTAACGTGACAAGATGAATCTGCTCACAAAAGTATTAAACTAAAAAAGCAAAACTTAATCAAGTATGTGTATCAATATAACGTGTCATAAAAGATGATAGCTTTGGCTTTATATTGCTATAATTTACTCACTGGTGAGCAGTACCTTTTTGTGAAAGTACCATCATAGGAGTTAGGCAATAACTGATAGGAAGGGCCATTTGATAAACCAAGAATTTCGGGCATCTGTTTATTATTGACATTCTCCTTTCGTCTCTCAAATAGAAAACCATTTTTTTCTGTCATCCTCAAATCTCCAGATATATTGCCAAGGGTAGCCAAATACCATGGCTTCAAGACCCAGAGGTATTCCTCCACTCTTTGTCTGCTAGATGTTTCCAGATCCTGTGAGGCTGAGCACGTGCTTCCAATCGGTGCACCCACACAACACAGACACAGCTGGTTGTACAGAGTTTAAAACAGGCAGGAGAAAAACACTTTCAGGGACGTCCACAGAAATACGAACAGCATCCACGTAAAACATGAACAAAACTACTGGCTTGACCTGATCCTTCTTTCTAGCTAATTGGGTTTAAAGTATGCTCGTGGAATACACAAATACTCCCACTCTGCTCATAACCATGGTATTACTAATGGGATTACCTGGGTACTGCTGGTCTTGGAAGATCTGCCTCCCAAAAGATGCTCTACTCTTCCCTCCAATTACCAGCTGAATTTTGGCCATTTCTCAAGTAACTCTCCCTCAACCATCTGTGTAATCTGTCTCCCAAATGGTGCTTTCAGTAACATGTGTTTGGTGCTTGATGCTATCCATTTATGTCCAACAATTTCTTATGTCACTTCCAGTAGTTTCCCGCGTACTGTTCAGTTAGGTAATGCTTGGGACAGGGTCTAGTCATCTGCCTGCAACCTTAACAAGTTTTTTTTTCCTTTTTTTTTTTTTTTTTTTTTTTTTTGTGCCTATGTTTAGTATTATACTAAAGGCTTTGGCTTAATTCTAGGCAGTTGCTGAGGAACATCTCAACCTATCTGATCTGCACTATTATGTATCAAGTAAATACCATGTCCATTACTCTCAATTTTTTGATACATTAAATTATTTCATGTCCACATATGTGGTTTATTATTTCAGGCTGCCTGTTACTCTTAAATGAAGCATTTACCTGGATGTGAAAGAATGTCATGATTGCAAACGTAATGAAGATAACTCTGAATCATCCCTGGATGGATCATTGTTACTGGTGTAGTACCCATTTTATTGACAAACTGCTGGTCTTAATGCTTCTGAATTCTTCCCATTCCCTACTCCCTTTCTGTTTGTCAGCTATGACAACGGCATTGAAACAGATTCTCTGAATTACACATGTTAGTTTAGTGTCCAATATTGATATTTTATCTTTAGTTTATGGGATCTGGATTTCAGAGAGAGAATTATTTAATGTCTTGAGCAATCCAGGTGATTTCTCAACCGTGTACTATGTAGGCCTTAAAACTGTTCTGTTTCGTATATCACCAAGTTAGACTGGGCAGAACACAATTTAAGAAAATAAATATCAGAGCAAATAAAGGAATTTTTAATATTTTTTTGGTTGTGAAGGGAAGGCTTAGGAGGGAGGATGGAGAGAACAATTAGAGTAAATAGTCAAAAATCAGTATTTTGTATAAAAATAGTACATAATTATGTATTTATTCTAAAAATATGAAAATTCTACATGACATTTGGTAAGTAAGCAGATTTCTTTCAACAGATGTGAGGATGCTCTTCATCTAAATTGTATAGCATTGTATGATACTGCTTGGCATTCTATATCTTCCTGCAATTATTATTGAGATTTGTACTTCCTTGCTTGTTTAGAAAAATTTTGTAGTTTATTTGTAAAACTTACCATATTCTCGTGATCTTTTTAATGACCCTATTTATCTTCATGTAAGCTTTATGTACCAGATGCCAGAAACTGTTTCTGAACATCCCGTTTTGCCTTTTATATATATATATATATATATATTTATTTTATTCTGGATCTTGACTAGAAATACCGAGCTTAATGGAGAATATACTGGTTCCTCAGATTCTGAAAAGAGTATTAATTTTTCATTATGGCTATGCATTTCCATATATACTTACTCAGGAGCAGGTGTTTTCTCTCTCTCTCTCTTTCTCTCTCTGTCATATCCACTTTCTTAAATTCAAGTATCTGAAACTACCAGAAAGAAAAAAATAAGTTAATACTGTTTACAAACAGCTTTGCAGCAGCAAAATGGGATGAGACAAAATCTTCCCTGAGTTTGGTTTAATTTAGAGTTGCTCAACTAGCTTAAGCTGGCTTTGGGTGAGATTGGTGGTAGAACAAGTGCACAGCTATCACCTGTGAACATAGGTTAGACTTGACTCAGTTTCTAGCACAAAGATTTGCTTCATAGGGCATTTCCCTTCAAATTATTCATTTATGGAAAATCAACAATCAGTTTTTTTCACTGTTAATGAGGAAATAAAAATTAAATGCGCACGCTTTCTCATTGCCTAATTTTACAACACTGTAGTTTTCAACCCTTTAATTGCTTCAGTTCAAATATGTCAGTTCTCTTAAGGCTTTACTTCCACTTTATGATCTTTTTGCAATGTTGTCAACTTGGGAATGCTGGGTACCTGATGTAATAATGATAAATCTTTAAATATTAGATAAATACTAAAACTTAGCACTCATTTCACATGTGCTAAGCAGTGAAACTACTTTTAAGCAGTAAAATACAATCTGATACTGCAGATACAAAAAAATAATGTGGTGGGGTTTTGTGTGGTTTGTTTTTTTTTTTTTTATAAGTATGGATAAGTTACTGCATTGGTTAAACAGGCTACCTAGCAGCTCTAAGCTGATATATATATATATATATTTT
>NW_009648441.1:3025683-3035739 GCF_000708025.1 Charadrius vociferus
AAGCTGATATATATATATATATATATATATTTTTTTTTTTTTAAATACACATCATATCTATTTGCTGATGTTATATGAGATAAGGAAAGATCCAGAAAAAGAGAACGTACGTTTTAGATAAATATGTGACTTCTCATAACATGATTAAAGCTTAGTTTTGATAAGCTTTAGAAAATTTCTGCTACGTGAGAGCTAAATAATTCATTGAAATGGTTCTAAGAATATTTAGATGCAAGGATCCAATATGCAACTTCCACTCCCCATCAAGTCAATGCAAACTGACCACTAAGAAGTGCTAGGTCCCTATGGGGCATGGATGAAATACTGCAATATGAACCTGCTGCTTCATTCAGTGGGAACATTTCAGTCTTTCTCATCCCAGAAGGAGCACTCTATTTCTCAGTGGTCAGGAATGTATAATACATGGGAATATTCATATTCATTATTCAGGAAAAAATTTTCATTGCATTATGGGGAAGTCTGAGCTGCATCACTATGTGGTTTAAGATAGACATATTCATGGTGAGCTTTTCAAGACACATTTTTGAGAGAGCTACCTGTTAAAAGTACTTCTGCAATGAAGTTAAGTGTGGACGCACAGACACTAATAAATAAACTAAGATTTCCATTTGCACTTTTAAGTAGGTTAAGTGTAATTCTGGAAAGCCTTGTAAGCAAAAGAACTATAAGAAGTATCTTCAGGTGAGAGGTACTTTCTGCTGGGTTGCTTTCATATGATACCTGTCAGATTTCCTTGTTCCTCGAGGAGGAAGAGCTAGAAGATGAATTTATTCTGTACCAGCATCTTGATGTCAAAACCCCTTGTCTTCCTTCAGCTCTCCAAGAAATAGTTTCTGATGAATTTGGTACCGCGCACCTTGGAACAGTTTAGTGGAACAGTTTCTTTTCCCATTGATGCATCAGACTGGGGTTCCTTGGGCTCCTTTGCACCTTATGGCCCGAGGTTCGCACTTCCCATCACTTGTTTCTTCTATTGTTCCACTGTTCTTGAGTTCCTGTGATTATCATATAGGTTCTTGTGCAAGACTGGTCTTTTGTTACCGCAGACAGCCTGTTTATAGAGAAGGTGCAGTTTCAGGCTTTCCTCTTGCTCCCTCGATTATCTGATCTCACTACTCATACATGACCAGAAGCTCCCTTGCCACTTTCTGCCTGGAAAGAATGGCTTTTGATGCACTCCTTACTCACAGAAACCTGATGCAGTGCTGGTCATATGTGTCTTCTGCTTCCATACTTTCACATTTCTTTCTGCAGTAATTTCTTGGACCAACAGAAGTTCCATGATGTGGTGTATTGAAGAGTTCATGTAAGAGAGGAATTTGTTGTAACAGACACTTTTTGCATGGATAGCATCAAACAAATAGATTCTCTTGCAAAGAGAGGATTTATTGGTTGGGGGTCAGCTGGCTGAAAAGCAGCTCTGCAGAGAAGGACTTTGGGGTCCCAGAGGATAAGAAACTGACCATAACCCAGTAATGCACCATTGCAGCAAAAAAAATCCAACAGCATTCTGGGCTGCATTAATAAAAGCACTAACAGCAGGTCAAGGGAGGTGATCCTTCCCCTCTGTTCAGCCTTAGAAGGCTCGGGGGGATCTTAACATATATAAATACCCGATGGGAAGGAATCAAGAAGACACAGCCAGGCTCTCTTCAGTGGTGCCTGTGATAGGACAAGAGGCAATGGGCACAAATTCACACATACCAAGTTCCATCTGAACACATGAAAACACTGTTTTACTGTGAGGGGGGGTCAAGTAGAGGAACAGGTTGTGCAGAGAGGTTGTAGAGTCTCCATCCTTGTAGATATTAAAAACTTGACTGGACACAGCCCTGGGCAGCCCGCCCTGGCCAACTCTGCTTGAGCAGGGGGCTGGGACTATATTACCTTGAGGTTGCTTTCCAACCTCTGTGATTCTGAGATCCCTGATCGTAGCCATCACAATTATTTTCTTTTTTTTTTTTTTTACCTTGTGCATCTTAAATCATAGTTCAATTAACACATGCATTTAAAGGCAATGACTTTTTTTGTACTTGATGAGAAAGGCTTTATTATTAAGCAGTAGATGCATTCTGGAACGTGCAGACCAATTCGCAAGAGAAATGTGTATTCTTTTTTTACCACCTACATGCAGTGTTCTGGAAATGTAAATGATAACAGTGTTTCTACAATCTTTTCTTTGGAGGACTTTAGTCAGGATGTGCTCATGTACTAGAATAAGCTAGTTAGAAAAATTAAGGTGCATTCTGTCTCTGAATTTGTTACCTTATTTACATGTCAAAATTTAGACTGGGTACCTACATGCAAAATACCTGCGATATCTTGAATGTTTTTTTTTGGTCTTAATGTTGTCTTGCATGAAAAAAAAAATAATCAGATGACAATACTTCATATTCCTTCTTAAGAAGAAACAACAGTAAGCAAAATGGTGCAAAGTGCAAAACACTTTTACAAAGATGGGGAATAACTTTTATTTATTCTCTATTCTGAAGTCAAAGGGTTATTTTCTTGGTACAGATACGATGGGCTAGAAGAGTGCTTTTGAGCCAAAAGCTAGAAAATTTGCTTAATATTAGCTATATTATGTATGTGTTTAGCATTTCAGTAGAGCCTGGAGGCTACCACATATTCATTGTGTAGACTTGTGTCAAAGAGATGATTCCTTTCTGACAGCTCATAATTATTACTGTGAAGATGTTAACCTCAGTGCTCTACTTATTCCTGTTTGTCACAGTTTATGCCACTGTTGTTTTTTTTTCTTGCCAGAAGGGCACTCAAGAATTAAAATACATTTACAGTAAAAAGCAACTCTGCTGTACTCCTGAAATGCTAAGTAAAACCCTGAGAGGGGAAAGAGAGCAAAGGCTGTTTATGGCAGGTTCACTGGTGAAATGTAAACACCTCTTTGATACATGTTTGTAGAGCAACTGTCAAAGTTGCCTGGGAAGCTCATATACTAGAGTGTGGATTAGATTTCAGTTCTAGCCTTTTCCGCGAGACAGCCAGAGCCCTTCTTTACTTGGTCATGTGAACCTAACTCTTTTTAATCTTTTTGGAATATTGCAAATTACCAAGACGAGTCCAAGGCTGGGCATGTCGTTCCTTTCCTGTGTTGTTGTTTTGTGGCCTGGTATTTTTCTTAAAAGTGATTCTGAAACAGGGAGAGCGAGTTTGTTCTAGGCACAACATGGATGTGTTCTAGGTTGTTGTGCAGCTGATTGTTCTGTGGGGCAGCAGGAAAATACCTTTCGCTGTGGGTTACTCAAAAAGCCGGGTGCTAGTTTGCAAAGTGGCAGATGTTTTTGATGTTGAACTGAGAGCAAGTGTTTTTAGAGGAGACATAAATCATAGAAATACTGTATTGTTTTAAAAGGACAAGAAACTGGAATATTTCTTAAGAAATCTGTTGGTCAAGAAGAGCCTATCGGTCAAGTATCCACGTTGTTTTCTACAATTTAGCTTAATTAAAATGGACATACTGCAATTAAAGCTTTCCCAGTTGTGTTTTAGTATTAGATGACTATACGAGTCATAAACAGCATTACTTTGACCCAGTCACTAATTAATTGGGCAATAAAGTAGCTAAAGAGAGAAGAATGTCTTTTCTGAAAACCTAAGGACACAGTGGGAAGCACATGAAGAATGTGATACCTCATTACTGGTATTGCAGTTAATACTGCACTTAATTGGTTGTATTAATAGCTAAAATGTATGGTACTTATTTCAGGTTCTAATTTAACTTCCAGTTCTAGTGAATAGGAGAGTTCTTGAAAGTGATTTTAGCTGAAGCCTTCAGTGTACACACCTTTATATCATGTAAGTTGATCAACAGGACAATCGCTGAGTAGAGTTTAGCATCGAGTGCCTTCTCTCCAGCTATATGAAATTAATTATTATACTATAGTGTTTGACTGTTCTCTCTTAATGGAAATAAGTTTCTTGGTACTTGCATGGTTTAAGCAAAATGAGGAAAATAAATTGTGCATAGAGCTTATGCCTTTTCAGAGGTAAACTAAAAACTAAAGAAAACAAATGAATAACAGAAGTGGAGGGAAAAGCAAAGCCTTGGGGAAATAATAATTCAGTAGCAGATAACTGCCCAAAGTTGTCACAAAAGTTTCCAAAGTAAAATGCCTTTACCATCAGGTTATTAGCAGGGTAATTTTTTTTTTTTATTGTACTGCATATATACTGTACACTAAAATCCATTAGCATAAATAGTTGTGTGCATTGATTTCTATTGAAGTATGTAATGGCTGTCTTACTCCTGATGGGTGAATATATGATCATGTAGGTCTTGTCTGCTAAATGAAACGAAAACTATTTTGGCATGATTATTCTATATATATATAATCTTTCAGAAGACTGCCTAGTTGTAAAAAGCTTTATTGATGTTTGCTTTTTTGCCTTTTTTCTTGCAAAATGTCCAGGCCATCCAGATGCATGTGGATGTGTGCACCTGTGTATGTGTACAAAAATACCTGTTCATATTGTAAATATAGTATCCATCATTAGATCTCCAGAATTTCAGGCTTTTAGACTGAACAGCCCAAGCCATTTCAAAAATCTTAAAAATGCTCATAACGACTTACTGGTTACCTGAAATAAGGTATACCTTTGTTCTGAACAGCGACTAGTTCCAAATCTGTCCTCAGAAAAAGCTTTGAGATCTGTGAAGCCATGGCATTGGCTCCAGTTGCTAAAATGCTCCTGCTTTCTACTCTGACATGGTGCTGTCTTTTCTTATGACTTGCTGGCTTAATAAAAACTACATCTTGTCCTTTAAAACTATTGTGCTGATATTAATTTATTAAACTAGGTTTTATGAATGTTGGGACTGTAGAGTAGCTTCAGAAACTTTTCAGTTAGCCATTAGAAATTAGTGTTAGTTTGTTGATTGAGAATGTAGTGAAGTGTTAAGTTCATTGCATTCAAACAACTATGACTTTGTCCTGCAGTCTCCAAGGGGGACCAAAACAAAACCAAGTAAAATGGTGAGACACCAGTGGTATTATAAGGTAGTCCAACAAGTGTGGAGAATGCTGTTTGTGCCATGTGACATAAAATAAGTTATATTGTTTGCCCCTTGGAGATCAGACAATAGGATCAAGTATCAATCTCCGCTCTGTAATAAATTTATTTGCAGGTCTCAGTCTCTGAAATGGCAAAATCTGTTATTGCCAAAGCATTGTTTGCCTCGTTGGAACGCTCAATATTAATTTCCTTGTCCCATTTCAGTGTCTGAAAAGCATTTCAGCCAGCAGTACTTCTATAAAACACCTGACTGTCTCTTTTATTGATGATCCTGAATTTGCAGAGTATTTAAGTTGCAAGCTGGTGGAGAGATAGAAAATCTCCTGGTTTATTTTATTGCTGGCAGAGAGAGCTCATCCAGACAATCGTAACTGTGTCAACCACTTCTCTTTACCACATTTTGATAGTATGGAATTTATTGTAGTGATTAAGACAGGCGAAAGTCAGATTTGACGTGACAGTTTTCAAGGCAAGGTGTTTGCTCTTGTGTCTTGTTTTGAAAAGGGATAGACTATTTTTCAGGAGGGCAGATGATGTGGTATGTAATCGGGGGAAGGTGAGATGCATGACTTGATCTGCATGTAGAGAGAGTGCCAGACTAAAGATGAACAACCAAATCTCAAAGTTTAAAATTGCAACAAGATTCAAAATAGGCTCTACAAGTAAAATTCAGTTTTAAATCTGGAAGTGTCGACTAGGGGATTTTTCTAGTTGTTTTCGGGAGACCTGTGAAGAGAAAGAGTATCATAAGTTGGTGTGACACTGTCTCCAGGCTTGATAAAGCTTTGTAGAAGTGCACCAAAAGACATGCACAAAGCAGTGATTTCCATAACTGACTGCAACAGGACGTAGAACGCTGAATGGTGAGCATCGCGTTATGCAAGAATGAAAGACAAAGATATTTTGGGATCACTGAGTATTTTAGCAGTGACTGAAAAGGCACATGACCTTGAGTTAGCAACGCGACAGAAGCCAGCCAGCCGTTTCAGTATTCCACAGGCATGTAGCTGTCTTCCACGCTGCTCTCCCTCAGTAGCAATGTAAGTAAGGCTAACACACTAAAAAGTCTGGCATGGGAGTAATATGATTAACTTAAGAAGAAATAAATTATTTATTTGGGTTACATTGTTGTGTTTATTTTAATTTGCTGTAACATAAAACCAAAACAACCTAAATAGAACTGGAAGAAAGAAAGGCATTTACATACTTGAGTCCAGGATTTAAATCACGTTTTAAGGAATGGGGAAGATTTAGGGTTTACAACAGGCAATTATTAAAAGGGAATGTAGAGAGAGGCAAGCAGAGAGGATAAGGTACTAAGTCAGCCAGAGGGAAATGCTGCAGAAAGATGTCTGAACTTCATTTTTTCTCTAAGAGGAAAACTTGGCGCAGATGGGCACAGAAGTTGCCTACCTAGCCCTGAACTAGCTTGTGTGAGTATATCAGTCATGCCTTTGGGGGTAGGCAGCTGTTTTTTCCCTGCCTTGTGAAGCCTATTTGAAGGATGCAGAGGTGTGATGGCCCTGTCTCTTTTCCTCTCTCTAGTACACGGAGCATTATTTGAAGATGCAGGAGTCTAAGCTTTGCTTGTTTTTTCCCTGCACCCATGGACAAAATGAATTGGCAGCCTGTGCTCTCCAGCCCTTTGACTTCAGTCGGAATAAAATGCTTGAAAACATAGCTATAAACTAGTTCAGGGAAGAAACTCTCTCTACTGTTAAAGCTATGCTGTTTTTCAATCGTGAAATCAAGGCTTATGGACCAGATGTAACATGAGAGAGGGAGCCTTATTTGTAGCTGGCTCATGGGGGCATCCAAGCGCTAGAACAAAACCATGGGCACCAGCATTGGCTTCTGTGGTTTTCTGTGGCCAGTGTATGGACTTCCTGAAATATAGCACCCCATCTTACTCTCTTCCTCCCTCTGTCACTCTCTCACCTGGGGCCTCAGCATCATAAAACACCCCACAATTTGCCAGCCATTGGAAGGAGAAAGAAAACAGAATAATTTTGTGAAGTTGCTGATTAATACCAGTGTATTTTTTGATGCATTCCACTAGTTTGCATGGTATCAACTCAAGGTTTTCATATTCCTCTCCTGTGTTGAGTAAGGAAGGTATATTGTAGCCTTAGACACTGATGTGAGAAACCACTTAAATAGGGGATTATCATTACCTGCCTTTTGTTGAGGCAGTGCCATGTACATGCCTAACTATCAGTTTAAACATAAAATTAAGAATGTTCTTGTGTGCTATCCTTGCCAAGGGGATGCTCTCCTGAACAGATATGTGTTTCTGCTGTTATCATGTCGTGCTGGTCTGATGTAGAAATCTTCTTACTAATTGCAAGTGAACATGTGTTTTGGGTTTTTTTTAACTTAGTTACCTCCTTGTTTACTATGAATCTAAACAATTCTAAATATTAAATCTAGAAAATTGAAAGCATGGAAGGCTTAAATAATTCTAAATATTAAATCTAGAAAATTGAAAGTATGGAAGGCTTACATCTGTGTGGTGCTGTACTGCATAGTTTTGGCTTAAAGCAAAGTATGAGGTTAAACCACCAGTTTAAAAACCTATTCTACTGATGAATGACACTGGCAAGTGTAATTTTACCCCTGCATATGGGAACGGCTTTTCTGCTGAGTTCAGAGCAGTTTCTGTATTCTTGAGTTTTTATTCGTCATTTGTAAATGAACCTGTGACTACTCTAACAATGTTTGGACTGAAAGTTTCCCGCAAACTCTGAAATGTATAGTACTGGTTTGTTAACTTTTTCCTCTATCTCCTCTTCCCTGCTTCTTTCCCTTCCTCCTTCTCTTCCTCCCTTCTTGCTCCCTGCCAGCCTTTAAGATGCAGGTTGTTCAGAAAGCTAAATGTGAATTTTTTGGTTTGGGCTTCTCTCCTTATTAGCACAACAGTGCGCAACGGAGATTACTACCTGCCTGTTTCTTCAAGGGTTCACGTCTTGTACACTGTGGCGATTTGGAGGCATAGGACTCTTTCCAGCTGTTGAGGGTAAAGGTAACACATTGCTTGTGTCTTACTGTGACTGCTACAGAAGACTATATTCAGCATTTCTTAGTGTGGTACCATTCAATGCTTGTCCCTTTGTTCTTTCAAAGCCAATGATGTGTGTGTTCTTTTCTAAATGAAACAGATTTGTTTGGTTTTGAATTGTAAGTATTTCTAATGGGGACATTGGACGCCATCTATCTCTGTCCTTGGAATTTTTTTCTGTACACGTGTTGCATCTTTCCTTTGTTCATTGCCCCTATCTAACACTAATCAACTGCTTTTTAGAGAGATATAGGAGCGAAACAAAAAGTATGTGCAATAAACATTTAATGGTTAAGATTGTTTGGAGCAAACTATTTTAAAAGAGCTGAATCATAAAATTCAATTTGTTTTAAACAATATGCTTTCCTGAAGACATGATTCTAAAACCAAAGCA
Organism: Charadrius vociferus; assembly: GCF_000708025.1. Taxonomy (NCBI): domain Eukaryota; kingdom Metazoa; phylum Chordata; class Aves; order Charadriiformes; family Charadriidae; genus Charadrius; species Charadrius vociferus. The sequence continues at coordinate 3,034,191 of NW_009648441.1, forward strand.
CTAGATCAAGGATCCTGAAATTCAAGTAGCACACTGAAACATCTAAATCACAATTATTTCTACTGTGTGTGCTGAACAGATTGGTGGCAATCATTGCTGCTGGGTGAATGCCTGCCTCCAGTAGTTGATGAGCATTTTGCCTCTGACACCAGAAGGACTTGGGATTTTACTGTTTTGTGGGTATAGGAAGTAAACAGCCAGAAGTTTGACTTGTATGTCCAGGGAAGAGGGGCTAAGACTTTGGACTATTTTCCATCCTGGTGTCTATCATAAAAATATCCATTCTTATGGTTTACAAACTGCTTTCCCTCCCCCTGCTGCATCTTACCAAAAAGAGGTGTTGCAGTCAGAGAGCACTGCACAAAGGACTGTTTGGAGTCTTCTGCTGGTAAGACCACTGTGAAGGGACATGTGTTACATGGAGAGCAAAGGAGAACTATTTGTGGGCAGTTTTGCTGAGTTCCTGCAAAAGTAAGGATGCAAGGGGGCCTAGAGAAATTCAGAAATAATCATTATACCAGCTTCCTTGGGCAGTTTTGCTGCTGTCAGCTCAGATGGTGTGGCAGCAGTGTCCCAGAAACCTCTCTGGATGATATTTTCCAGAGGCATGAAACAGCTGTAGTGTCTTAACTGACACTGAAGTCTGCAAATGGAAACAAGTTGTTGATGCTTTTTATTTCTTTAAAAAACAGTGGAAAAAAAGAAGTGGGGGAGAACAAAATGGAAAAAAGCTATTGTGTATGTCTCCCTGATCTATGAACACTCATATGATGCTAAGTAATGTTCCCTAGTAGAATTTGAACAGGGGCTGGGAGCGGTATTAACAATCTGTACAGGATATTTGAATGTTTAGCAATTGATACAGAATATCAATTTTGTTTGAATTATACCAAGAATGTTTTTCAGCTTTTCTTTCACAACATGTGTCATACGTCTTCCTTTTATCCTGGTACTAAATAATTTTTCTACACATTGGGTTGTAATTTTGCAGTTGCCCCAACGGAATTTATTTACTTTTTAAAATGGCACCTTTCTGTGAATGTAATTGAATCATTTGTTTGGAATCAGTGAAATTTAGTTTCAACCATGTCTCATAAGTAAAATATATGTATTTGGGGGGATAAAGACCTCTAATACAAAGCTTGCCACATAAAAAGTCATATTTAGTCTCTGTGCTCCTGATGAATTCTACTAGCATAGTACAGCAGTGCGGTGTAAGACATTATCTGGTTCTCTGTACATATCTGTATAGGTATATGGCAGTAAATGAGCTCCATTTACCAGGGAAGAAGTAACAGAATAATCCTCCCTAATATGTAGAAACTCAGACTTAACTCCCAATCAAATAAATTCACAGCAATATATAAAGAGAATGATATTTTAGAATTAGGTGGCAGGCTGGTCTGTTAAAATAATATATTGTACTAAAAACAGTAATTGCAAAAATGTCTGTTAAGGTAATTAAATATTAATATGTCTCAGTGCTGCTGAAGGTGAAGGACAAAAATGAATGTAGAAGTATATCAAGAATGAGATAAAAAGCCAAGCC
>NW_009648441.1:3035762-3052771 GCF_000708025.1 Charadrius vociferus
AAAATACTGGCCAACAAAGAGGAACGGAAAACCACACAAAGACAGTATCTATTTGATCTTTTAAACTGTCTGTGGAACTGTCTCAACAAATGACTGTTTAACAGTAGGTAGGTGAAACTTTTTTGTCAGATATGAGCATAGGTGATTCTGTTAAGATTACCACCAGAAAATAAATAGATTTTATTCCTCCCTCATCTGCTTTCATTTACAGCATCTACTCAGAGAAGAGGAACTACAGATAGACACCTTCTGAGGTCATTTAGGCTGGTCAGGTGCTATTTAGGGTTCGTTGCTTACACAGCCAGGTAGTATAAAGCCATTGGTGTTCTAGATGTCCCAGTAGTGGGCTGCTTCGTCATGGATATCTAACCTGAAAATGTCCTCCTTCATAATGCCTCCTTCCAAAGAGTTAGCATCTGAGGTATATTTTTGGGTTTCCAACAGCCCTGAGCACAGAATCTGACAGTACAAACTGCTCATTTCCTTCAATTTACTTGAGTCAATACAGGTGGGAGCTACAGAGGGTTTAGATAGCTGTGGCTATCTAAACCCAGTTCTTTTCTACTATCCTAATTCCGTAGTCTCACACCCCACAACTGGTTAATTATTGTCTGTAGATATGGTGTAACTTTACTCTTTTATCTGAAACCATGGTCATAGCACGCTTTCAGCTATCATAAACTAAGTTAAGAACTGTCACAGTTTCCAGTGAATTCGGAAACACTGCGGAATACATCATTGGTGATTAAAGGTTGCTATGCTGGAAGCAGATTAAGATCCCTTTGAATTTCTCCTGTGGCAGCAAGGGGATTGTGCTGACAATATGAGCAGAGACCCCCCTCCGTGAGTGTGGTTTGCCTTAGTGGTGGCATATTTCAGTGGCTGGAGCAGACTTAATTTTCCTACGTTTATTACTGGTACGCAGGTGGAGAGGTACCTTTCTGCAATGGAGATCCTGCAAAACTACAGCAACAGTTATATCTGGCTTTGAAAAAACAAACTATCCATCCTGAAGAAACTATGAAGTTTGGTCCCATTTTAAACTGTTTAATGCTTGCATTTCCCTTTGGGGAAAATGGGAAAACTTCTCATTACATTTTCACTTAAAAGATTGTACTTCTTTTGTGTGAGTATGTTTGTGTATGAGTTTTAATACAAGTATTTGGCAGGAATTATAGGGAAATTGAAACTACTGGTTTCAGAATGAAATATTTCTTGCTGTATTGGGTGTAGGTGGTAAGGTTTTTGTAGTGGTAGTGTTGGGGGCTGAGGGGTGGCCTCTGTGGGGAGATATCAGGGGCTGCTCTGGGCTGGACGCAGCCAGTTCCAGCCATCTCTGCAATGGACCCACTGCAGGACACAGCTGATCCCATCAGCCATGGGTGGGCACCTCTGTGAAAACTTCTGTAAGAAAGGTCAAGAGCAAGTGGAAGACTTGAGGGTGGCACTGAGATACAACTTGTATTCTGAGAATTATCTTAGTGTGGATGTACTGGGAGTTTGGGAGGGTGGAAGACAAAGGTGAATGCCTGTTTGCCAAGAGATTTTTAATTAAATTTGTTTTATCAGTTCTCAAGAATGTATCAGCTGTGCTCCCCTTTGATGCTGTTGCATTTCTTTGGTGAAGACCAAACACAACCTTGTCTAGATTGTAAATAAAGCTAATTAGAGTGTTTTGGTTTTTTAAAATGCTTACCCTCCTGCCGAAGAGAATTAACTATTTGAGTTATCGCTTACTGTGCAAAAATCAGAGGATTACATGAGGGGGTTGGTAAATGGATTCTGAAGTTTCAGCGTTTTCTGTGATACTGCATTATTTTAGATTAAAATAATTCTCCAAGCCCAACAACCACTAACAAGGAAATCTTTTAACAAGCTGTGGAACCAGCATATAGACTAATGTTGTTATCCCTGTTTTTGCCTATATGTTATTTGAATTGAGCACTTAACAGTAGACATATGAGTGGGCCTCTTCCCTAGTACATATGTTGCCTGAGGACTGAGCATGAGTACATATGTTGCTTGAGGACTGAGCATGAAGAGTTTAATGCCTTCTGGGACGATGCTTGAATGAGAAATGTGATTGTCTTCCTTAGTCCCCTTGCAAGCTTGTTTCTTCTTCTTCAGTATCTTCTGGCATTATGTCTTGCCCCCACAGAAAGTCCCTCTGAATTCCTTGTACATCTGAAGGGAGTCCCAGCTGATGGACCCTGGGGCAGGATTGAGCCCTGATAGTAAAATTTTTAACTTTTTTTTTTTTTTTTCTTGCATTCCCCCAGTTTGGTGAGGAAAAAAGGCTTGAAATCATTGCTGATGTCTCTAAAGTTCTCTGAGACTCGGGCATAAGTGCTGTTATGCTGAGTACAAAATATTGTGATTCAGTATCTCACAGATAAAAGCTATTATGCCTAATTTTCATAACATGTAATATATATGTAAAATTATATAGCTTTAATTTACAAAGAGAAAGTGATAAGTAATGGGACATTGAAGGGACAAGTCAAAGTGAATAAGGAGGTGAATATGAGGATGGGAATTTGACTTGAATAGTTTAATGGTGATGTATAACTAGAGTATAATTACTTGAATTTATAATCCTGTTTTACATGTTTAGGTGTATACTAATCTTTTTGGCTTTCAGAATGACACAATATAGTGATGTTGATACCTATTATCACCTGAATCACACCAAATAATACTGAGAGCTTGATAGGGAGCAGTAACTGAATAGCAGACCTGTGGGAGTAAGCTTCATGCTGTTAAAATGTGAATTTATACAATATGTTGCTGCTGGGCTTGCTTGGCATTCAGACAACTTTGCAGATGTCAATTTACCTGTGTAATCATATGATAATTTAGTACAATTAGCATGTGAAATACTTCAGCGTCTCCATATAGTTAGCTCATAATTATAAAGCAAATGCGTACTTAGCAAGGTGCTTCCTTGCCCTGTGGTCACACAGTGACTTTGCCTACTGTGTCATTATGTGTATGTGGAAGGTGTTGAAGTAGAGGTGCCAGAGAAGCGTTAACTCAAAATCCTGATAAAGGCAAAATAATACGTTGAGGAAGGAGGGGGGAAAAAAAAAAGTGGGAATGATTCATATGCCTTCCTGTGCTGTAGTGAATGAACAGTGTCAGATGATAGACCTGAACGTCTATATGAGCAGTTTGTGAAGGACTTCTGCTAGCTGCTCACACGCAGTCAAAAAATGCAAACAGGGTCCTGATGTGTCTGAGGAAGGAGACAGAATATAGCAGAGGCAATAAGCACAGTGGATAAGCCAAAAACCAAAATATTATTAATTTTTAAAACTGTAAGTGTAGTTTCATCTGGAATACTCTTTGTACTGGCATCTATCTCCCCTGATGCTACTGATTGAGTTTCAGTGAAAGTGATGCAAATCATTTAAGACATCATTATCGTTGTTAAAGGATGTGAACTAGAATAGGCTCACCTATTTTAGAAGGGAGATTAATGAAAGGGGATGCGTTAAGGATTATACAGGGCAATGAAAAAGGTAAATCCCATGCTGGAATAACCTTCTGTTCTTGGCTGTTGGTTAGAGGAGCTACTTGTCCAGCTGTAGCTAGAAGAGCACAGTGTGAGAAGGTCAAGAGAAATTGGGAGGGTCTCAGACTTTTCAGAGGAAGTCTGGTAAGAAACCACCTGCAGATTCAAATATGATTGATTTCCACCCCTTGAAAGTGGAAAGAGGACCCATGTTATCAATTGAAAAGGATAAAAGGAGTACTGCATAGGCAAGAGAATGAAGTTAATCCCTCTTAAAGCTCCTTTGGACCCCTGAGAACAGAAAGTGAGAGACTGAACCCAATAATAAACAAGAAAAAGACGCTTTGTTGATGCTTTTTTAGTGAAACATCAAAGGAGGATGATTTTTAAAATGTTAAAAGGAATTACTAATTATGCTATAAGGCTTGAGGTAACGTTGCACAATCAATTTCATTGCCACGGGCTGTTACTAAAGCCAACAAGTTAGCAAGATTCAAATGAGGTCTTGAAAAATGTTTGTACAGATAGGAGGCCAAGACAAAAATAGGAGGGGGAACTTGAATATCAAAAGATAGGTGGCAAAACAAAGCATTATTTGGAAGCATGGTTCAAGACCACTTTTAGATTTTTAGACTGCTATTTGTCAGCAGTCTTTAAGCTAAATGGCTGTATTCTGAACAGTGCAACCTGATTAAATCTACCCTGGTAGAGCCAGCTCTCCTGGGGAGTGATGCTTATTCCTCTGGTCAAGTGCTAGGAAACTGCTGGAGGACTGTGTGTAGGGAGCAGAATGCCAAATCTGTAATGATGCCTTTCTTGCCTGAAGGGAGCAGCCTGCCCCATCAGGGTTGATGGCAACTCGATGATCTTCAGGAGGCTGTTATGATACTTTTATTATCCCATCTTGGAAGTGTCAGAAGGCATCAACAGCCTCAAACAGGACGTTTCTTTCTGGAAATAGATTTTTGGCAATGTTTGGGAGGACAGAGGTTTGTAGTTTTCCTACATGTACCTAGTGCAGGATTTCTTATGTTGACAACAGGCTATTCAGCAGAAAATTCTGGAAGAAGCTGGATCATAGACTTGATGTTCTGCACATTGTTCTGGTGTTTGTTAGCTGCTTGCTGTTCTGCATGGGAGAGGTGTAGGGATCTTTCTGGATCTCAAAAAGGCAGGCATAACAGCAAATATAAAAATAAAATTCCTTTAATAATAAGATAGAAATAGGAAGAGAAACATAGATAGCAAGCAAATATTATTTCTTTTCAGATGCTGGGAACCCTACTTCTGTGGAGCATCGGATGGACCCCTGGTGGGCAACCACAGCACGCTGCTCAGATCCCATCTGTGTAGAGATTCACTCTCTCCCCTGTGCTGTGGCTCCTTATATCTAGTGTAAAAAACCAAAACTGTACATCTTGTTTTGATAGGGCAGAATGCTCTTTCTTTCTCAATGCCCAATAACCATCAAACCAGGACAGCCCACCAAAGCACACTTAGCTACAGGTATCTAGGAACTGTATCTAGGATCAGTACATATCAAGAATCTTCCAGCATGTTCCCTTACGTTTTTAAATACCTTGGGGTTATACAGCAGTCACTCATGCTGACATAAAGGTATCTCAAGCCTTAGACGCAAGGCCCAATACAGCTAACAGCGTTTGCTCAAAGTAGCTAACTTGTCAAATACATCTTCAACAAGTCTCCCAATACATTGCTTATGTCTACACAATATTTATGTTTTGGAGTTAGCTTCCTGATAGGAGTTTTCACTACTGTTAGCTATATAGTACTATAGGTTTTGTGCTGCTTAGTAAAGGTGTGGATAAACAGGTTATGGAAGGTGAACTTGGCTGATGTTGACTACTTCCACCAAGGATTTTGTATTCAAACAGGCTACACAACTGAGGTGTACTACTCAAACATGGACCTGTTGAAACACGAATGAGTAAAAACTGTGAACTGTTTTTGTTCCGTGCGTATTGTCACTGGCAGTTTCTTTAAGGGCACATCTGCTGTTTCTTCAAACATCTAAACCAAATGTTTCATTGCAGTGGGCTGGCTGGAAGGCATTTCCAACCGCCAGCTCTCAGACGTGACGGGTAGATTTTCTCTTTCTAGAGGAAAGTGGCTTTGCTGGTGTTTCAGTGTAATGCATTCAGTAACTGCATGTGCAGAAGCGCAGGGAAGCATAAAACTCTGTTGGAACGAGAGATGTCTTAAATTATTGACAAGTCCGTGAACAAAGGCCACGTCAAATGGAGTTTTGGCATCAAATCTGATGCCTGCTATCCTTCATCGTTCCTTGTTAATGGTTCCTCTCTGTATGAAACAGTAACTTGGTGATTGCCAGTTTGATGTGTCTGGTTCTCACTCAGGATAAATTTGTTTTTCCCAGACCTGCTAGTTTGGGAGAACGCTTTATCTGTACGGAATAGATGCTTTATATGGAAGGGTCTCTGATGATTTTTGTATTTGTATTGGAAAAGGAAGAGGGGTAAGACAGGAAGGAGGCACTGGCTTTGACCTGTGAAAGAACAGTGATACTGCTTCCAGTGAATCCAGCAGAGAGCATCTGGTAGACCTAGCTGGACTGCTATGTTGTGCCCAGATGGAGTAGTTGATAGTTTGGCACGGTCTGCTGTGTTTATTCAGTGTGGCCTGTAATGATATGTTACAGTCCCATTGCTTATACTGGTATGCTGCAGTTTTCATACCTTACAGCTATTACACGTTCCTTCAGTATCACATTCGGGATCAGTATGTAAACTGATCAGAAATTTGCAAAGGGAGAAGAAAAAGGGAGTGAACAATATTCCTGAAAAAATATTTGCAATTTTTGATGAAAGCTTCTGCTCAGTTGAATAAGCAACTTGGTTTTTGTTTGTTTCCATGATAATCTTGGATTCTGTAATGAAGCACAGCAGGTAGGAAGATTCTGTGCAGAATTCAAAAGAAAATGTTCAGCTGTACAATAAAGCATATTTTTAAGCAAATGGTGTTTTGTATAATGTGATTACCTTCATGAATAAAACTGCTAAATGCCTATTTCATAAGTCATTCAACTTTGAAAGAGGTTGAATGAGATATACTTGTCAATTAAAAGTACATTTGCTGAAGACCATACAAAACAAGAAGGCATGCATGTGTAATTCCCCACAAGGTCTAAATAATGATATTTAAAGAAACTTGGAAGATGAAATAAAACAACAGAGAAATCTGTGCATCAGTACCCTTATTTGGCTCCACAATTGTTATGGTCAGTTTGTTGACTCTTCAGGATGTTTTGAAGATGTTTCATAGTTGCAGTGAGAAAGCTGTTTGATTATCATTTTAGACATGTGCTGACACGGGGACTGAATATCATCTACAATTCTAGTTCAACTGCGCCTAAGTCTTCCAGCTTGTTTTCAGAACACTGAATATGTTGCTGCGCTCAACACTAAATTGGAAAGAGTTAGTATTGTAGCACATGAATGAAGAAACATTGATTCCAGGATATGTAAGGGTTTTTTTTCTGCACATCAGTTAAATATCTTAATACTTACCTGTTATCTGTCAGCAAGGTATGCACGCAGTAATTGAGGAAGCAATTTGTAATTAATTAGAAGGACCTGTACTGTACACTAAGTGTGAAAAAGAAGGAAAGATTGGAGAGAAGAAATTACCTCAATGTTGAGCATTCTGCTTCTAGTTCTACAGTTCTTATCTATCACTTGATAAAACTAAAAAAAACCAGCTTCTTCAGAGGTTTTATTCTGTAACTGATAGAAGTTTTGTTTCCAAATTGTTAATATATTGAATCTAGAATTTAGAAATTAAATATAACTACAGCTCTACATCCTCCTTACATAATAATCTATTTCCACTGTTTCCTTGTTTTCCATTGCAACTTTGCTGCCCTACCTCAGCTCTTTGCTTTTTCTGCTCCCACACTGAATGCCTACTCTACTCCCAGTTGGCTGTTGAATGCCTATCCCTCCTTTTGCTTTGTCCTTACTGTAATTTCATTTACTGCCTTTTTTTTTTAATTTTGGGGTGTAATTTCTTTTGATGTGTCAGTATAAGAATTTTCACTGATTCTTTTGCCACTTTAGTCCAATTTTTTTGTTCTTTGTTAGTCTCCAAATATACAGTTTTGCGTTTTTGCTTTAAGTAGTCCGAGCTGGTGTGGTCTTCCCTCATTTTAGGCTATTTTTCCAGTCAATATGTTGGTCGCTTTTCTGACTTGATGTTTGGAGCATTCCTCCAACTCTTAACTTTACTCTTCCTGCACAGTTTCCAGCAGCTTTCATCATGCCTCACAGTTCTTATCTTCCATCTCCATTGTTCGTTCCTTTTGTGACATTTAGGCAGTAACAATGCTCAGGTGTTAAAATTGTTTTATGTTGAAAATCTACAGGTGCATCCCTAGGATACCGCAGCTCAATGACATATCTCACAGCTCAAGAACATATCTTTGAATACCTCATTAATTAATTGGCTTAAGTAAATTAAAGCAGCCCTGTAGAAGTAAGATGAGTTAGCTGAGAAGACACTTCCTGTTTCACTCTCACATTTTTCACTCAGAAATACGTTTCCTTTGGGAATGATGAGGAGTGCCTAAATTTTTCTCCTTCCTTTGCCGGTTGAGTAGCGACGTATAGAATTGAAAAAGCCAGCATTGATTCTGGGTGTCATCATTTTCAGTGTGATGATGAGAAGTCTTTGCTCTGCTCTCAGCACCTGCCACTGCAATTTGAAATTGCACCTTTTAAAAATTCATCTGTCCAGCCTCAGTCCGTTGCCAATTGAAGCTTCCTTCTGTTGCTTTGTTAATGGTTTGTTGGGTATTTGATCCCATCCTTCCTTTTGTCTTCTCTGCATCCTTTCACTTTTCTGTCCTTTTAAAGTCTGCAAGTTTAGAAACTCGCTCTTCTAAAGCATAAGACGTTAACAGAAGAAGGAGCATAAGATCAAGAACAAGATCACCCTTTTGAATTTAATGTCTGTGAATTGAATATAAAATGTGTTCAGGGAGAGGGAAACTAGCAAGGTGCCTTGTTTTTCACCTGGGTATTTTTCATGTACATGTGAACTTCCTTTCTGAAATGGTGCAAGAAAGTAGAGCAAACCTTGGGAAGGTGAAGAGGCTCTGCACACAGATTCTAGCACGTTGCAAATGGTGCCAGAGCCTAGCTAGTCTTGGCAGAGGGCCCAAATTTGTTTGTCTGCTCTACCAGTAGCATAATAAAAGGGTAAAAAAAAAATAAAACAGGCATGCCATTTTTGTTAAATGCCATAGAACAAGGCAGCATCTAGCTGCCACATGGCCTTTCTTGCTAATTGCGTTTCATTAGCAAAACCACAAGCAGAGTTAATACTTCTGCTAATAGTGATCTCACTGATGGCAAATACTGAGTCTCAGAGCTCTGAAGCTGCAACAACTACTCAAGTCCAGGCAGTAGTCAACTGCACAACTGAACAGTGTCTTGCAGCTGGAAGATTATCCTGCCATGAGCACACCATCAGACTGTTCAAAAAATGGATAACAGAACATATTAGATCTGCTTTTAGACAGCACAACTGTGAAATGTGCACCAACAAGTAGTATAAATATCCAGTTTGCTTTTTTTTTTCTTTCCAACAGAACTAGTGTTACGTATCAAATTATTTCTTAGCTCTTTGTTTAATCATCTTTATTAACAAAATAACTGAATCAGGTTTGCTGCATAGGTAAAAAGAATATAAATTAAATGAATGCAAATAAATTTAATTTGAGGAATTACAAAACAAGTATTTGATCAAATGGCAAACTGCAATGTTGAGGTTTGCAGCATGTGAGCTGGGCAGAAACTTTGACATGTTCCACTCTCCACTGAAATGATCTAGGCTCAATGTCTACGGTAAAATTACAGCATTTAATAGTGACTCTTTGGACTTACTCGGTTCTAAAAGCTCAAAAGACATCTGCAGTGTAGAGGAAAAACTAATTCTCACAGTAATAATCCTGGGGGTGTAATTATCTCAAGTGCAGTGTCGTAGAGGCAGAGCTATGTCTGTGCTCCCGCTTTTTGGAAACATCTGAGGCTGTTGCCGGGCTGCAGTGGGATTCCATAGAGAGAGACCCAAGATAAGTCCATCCCATCAGGTATTCTCATAGTACACAAAGCCATGCCACCCAGGTACAGCTCTGTAGCTGTGGTAGTGTAGCACCAGACCCAAGATAATAATCCTGGGGTTGTAATTAGCTGAAGTGCAGTGTCGTAGAGGCAGAGCTATACTGTCCTTGGCTCTGGCCTTACTGTGATTTTTCTTCTGCTTTGCTCTGTCTTCACGGCAGTCAATAAACTCGCCCCCTTTCTTTTTTCCTTAAAGGGAAACTGGTTAGTTGGCCTCAGTCGCGTTTCTCAAGGAGAGCTTTATATTTGTACCTGTAGGTGGAGCTCCAAACTCATCTTCTGCTAAGACAGAGGAACTAGTGCTAAAGAACAAGCAAACCAAAAAGGAAAACCTTAAAAGACCACTCTAAATACAATATCCAAATTGTAAAATTTTACAAAAGAAGATGCTTAAAATTTTATAACAGAATGCTTTCAGTTTTGGAAATAATGAGAACTGATAGCAGTTTTATGGTTAAAAAATCGTGTTGTTTGTTTCCTTTAGTTGCTCAATCATCTCGGTAGAAGCAATTTCTTCCTGTTCAGGCACCTTATAAAATTTTAAATCTTACTCAGGAAAAGGTAATAAAATATTTTTCCTTTTTTTTTAATGGCTGCTTTATTATGAATGTTTAGTGTATTAAACATGAAGCTATGACTTGTTTCCTGATAAAAGGATGTGCCCAGGATCTGTTTTTGCCTATGAAACTGATCTGATTTTCTGCTGTGAAATATCATAGAGGCAGCAGACATCAAAGCCTGGATGGGCCCTTTGCATTATAGCCTGTCATTCAGCAGAAGTAATTTCACAGTCACCACTGTCCCAGCGAGCAATGTGAACTACCTCAGGTTTAATGGAGGGATTTCACTTCTGTTAAGAGAAGAACTAATGCAACCATGCTGTAGAATGGTTATTGTTAGTCATTCTTGTGATTAGCTTAATTATTTCTTTCTGTGGGGACCAGGAGACTTGGAATGTTGTTATGCTTAGAAAACTGAATTTGGGTCATAACATGGGAGTTTTAAGGTGATTCCTCACCTCTGTGGGGTGCAGATGTTCAATGAATGCTTCCGTGGCCTTTTTTTTCTTACTATTTAATCAGAGGAAATAAAAATAAATCTCTCTTCTTAATGGGTGTTGCTGGAAGAACTGTGATTTTGCCTTGTGTGTTTTCCAGTGACATAATTTTTTCCATTCAAATATAGACACAAATGCTGCAGCTGAAAGAAATCTCTTCTCCATACTGACTTTATCCTGTGTTCTCCAGAAAAGTAATGGTGAAAAGTAGCTGTTAGTGTGCTTAGAAAAATGGAGGTGAGTAAATCACTAGTATTCATGAAGACAAACGAACAGAACACCCCAGGGATTGAATCTATACAGTGTGGGAAGATGCATTATTGCCCCTTTACTGTACTGTCAGGCCATTTTCATGTTATAATATAAACCAAAAAAATTATTTCTGGGATTAATGGATTTTTAAGAACAGACTCAGGATGTATTTTGAAGCAATCAGGTTTCATTTTGGAGTGCCTTTTATATAGAATGTTGATATTATACATTGGCTGAATTATGCTGTCAAAAAAGCGCATTTTTTTCTCAGGATCTATTTTGTTTAGGTCCTTACAGAAATGTCCTTTCAATATATGGTACTACATTTATCTGGGTTGAAGGACTACTTGTGTGCCTGGAATAAAGATTTCTTGGAAGAAAAGGAAACTGTCCACTGGGCTTACCTATGTGGCAAGGAAGGGGTAGCTTGAAAATAATGAGCTAAAATTAGAAAAAGTATAGTCAAAGTGGTAACTGAGAGAAATAGGATAAAAGCCAGAATAGCTGCAAATGAAGGGAGTAGTGGAAAAAGACATAAAGCTCCATGAGATCAAGGAAGGAAAGTTTGTCATATTTTGCAGTAACAAATTAGATTAGTAAATCAAGTAGGTTTTGTTCTGTGGTATCTATGTAATACGAGCATCAGGCATTTGGATGGTAAACAATAAGAATGCTAACAGAGCTGTTAGTACTTATAATCTTGGTAGATTTTTTTTTTTCCTGTTTAAATTACTAAGCATTCAGGTGATAACTGTTAACTGCTGCCTATGAGCCATTTTTATTTATTGAGACAATGAAATTGTTCAATGTCAGTGAAACAGTTTTCATCAATAGGAAAGAGTAGAATGTCTGGAATAAAAAAACCCCAACACTACTGTAATTATTCTGTCATGTGTCTTTCCTCTATATAGGAGCTAAAGGTTTAAAGTTTAACCAAAACCTTCTGTGATAAGGTTCAACCCCTACCTTGTGAATTAGGGCTCTTTAATAAACTTTCCCAAATCCCTGCATCTGTCCTGAAGTCAGGGAAACAGCTTCAGATTGCTTGCAGAAATTGTAGAGTTGCCTGGTGATTGCAGAGATGACTAGCAAAATATGAGGGAAGCTTAAGAGCTTGAAATACTGAGGGACTGGAAAAACAACTGCAGACTTGACTTTTCAAGCAGAGGAAAGGTGGGTAGGATGTCAGATGATACAAAAACAAAGCAAAACAACCCACTATCCTTTCTGGTGTTACAATTTTATTTACAGTGGTTGTTGCAGTCTTTTGAACATCCGAAATAGAGCCTATAACCCAGCTAGAAAGATGACAAAGAACTCTTGCATTTTAAAATTTTGAAGGGCACTAAGATTTCACGAATGTCAATGTGACATAAATTGACAGTGTAATGAACAAAACTTAGACTACTAGAATACAAAAAAACCCCACCACCCAAACCCCAAAAAGCAAAACAAAACCAATGAACAAACAACCCCCCCCAAACAAACAGCTTCATATGAAATTAGTGGCTAGCCTGGTCTTGAGAAAATGAGGGAAAACTTGAGTAAGCATAGGAGGGAATGGCTTTACCCAGCTGATGAGTGACAGCTTGATAACATAACTGAAATGCAGTGTTATATTTGTTTTCACAGGTATGCAGACTTCTTACTGACATGGTTTGACATAAAAGAAAAAAAATGGTACCCTGGTGCCACTAATGTTCTTTTGATTTTGTTTTTTTGATATATATAAAATGTATAGAAATGTGTATTTCATGTTGAATTGACATAGGCAAAAACTTTTCATGATGTGTGTCTGCCTAAGGCTGTAATTTTAGGGAAAGGTTCTGACCAAAACAATTCTGGTATTGGCATGGAGACTAGGAGTGGCACTTGCCATCTCAGTTCTGTTTTATTTTCTTTTCCCTTTCTTTCTTATCCTGTTTTTGTCCACTTCAGAAAGAAATAAAAAATAAGGCTCCTTGTACTTCTAAGCAGAAGATACAGTATCTTCCCTTTTACCGTCTCTGGACTACAGGTTAGCTGATACTATCTTCGCTTTCCTCTGGTCTAAAGTTCAGGCTGCAAAGCTTCATGATTGTTATCAAAAACATGCTGCCCTCTAGACAGAAGATTCAACTAGTCTGTCTACTCCACCAAATTCTTAATTTTGGTTTGTATTTTATGTTAAAGTTATGGATATTAGGGATTTGTGATCTGTGTTAAAATCCTAGAGACTGCTTAGGTCTGTTCTAATCTGTTCATGTTCATCTGTAGCTTTTCAAAAGGGCTGGGACAGGCAAATAGATCATGCCAGTGTGTTTCATGCTGATAATGCCTGGAAGCAAATGAACGCTCTGGGTCCAAAGTCATGTCAAATCTGTCTTATGGAACTGATGCTGGATTGTTAAAATGCCAGTTGTACTTTTCCCCTGCAGGATGTATGTTTCTGAGGCACTTTGGGGAATGGATGTATTGATACATGGATAACTTGTGGGAAAAGAACAAGACCTCCAGAACTGCCATAAAATCATAAGGAAAAAAAAAAAAAAAGCAAGAGGGGGGAGATCCTGGGAACTAAACATACAAATCAGATGGGAAAAAAAATAAAATCATGGAGATTTATTAAAAGCATATTGGAAATTTTCTTGCTCTCAAACCCATGTTCCCTTAGTTTCAGAGTATGTGGTAGAGTGGTTATAGAAATTTTCACTTTGAATGTTTTTCCCCAAAAGTAGTTATAAATCCCAAGGTTACACAGCACAGCCAGTTTGTCTTCTTCAATTACTTTTTTTGACCAAATTCAACTAAGTGACATGCTGGTGATATTCTGCAGACTTGCTGTAAGAGTAAGCTTAAAGTGTGAGATTTTGACTGTATAGTATTGATCATGTTGTAGAAACAGAAATTGAAGGGTTTTTTCCCCTCTCAATCTGTAATTATTGGGTATTGTAGTTTGTCAGTACTGCTTCTTGAAAAAGTGAGATTCTGTTATTTGCTCAACATGTTTTGAATTGAACACTTAACTGTGGTTATTGTTTCTGTCCATTTCCATTGTGGTATAGTGCCATGTATACGTTCTTACTGTGCTTGGCGTGTAACGATGCTGTGTTAAATAAAAGTCACAATGATCTCAGCAAAACAATTAAGAATCTATTCCATAGAAGTCACCCAAAAGACTGCCATTCAGCACAACTTTCACTGTATTATGCACCACCAAAATAAATGCTTTTAAAAATAATTTCCCTTTAGAAGTCTTTATTCTGTAATATGAAGTTACGAATATGAACAAAACCCTAGAAAACATAGTATATATGCAATTCCTTTAGGTAAGTTTATGAACTGGTCTTTAAAATTCTATAGCAAGAAGATAGGTTATTTGCCGGTGTCCTGGTTCCGTCAGGGATGGGGTTAATTTCCCCCGGAGCCGGCAGGGAGCGGGTATTCCATCCCTCGTGACCCACGCCCAGGCTATAAGAGGCGCTGCTGGGGCGAGGAGAGCAGTCACCACCGTCGGTGCGCTTCGCGGCGGTACTGTAATCGCGTTTTCATCTTTCCTTTTGCTGTTCTGTTAAATTGCATTCTTTTAACCCACGAGTTTTGCCCTGACGATGTCTTTTTCCACGACTGTGGGAGTTGGGCGAGCGGCTGCGTGGTTCTGTGTTGCTGGCTGAGGCCAAACCACGACAGCTGTTCATCTCTGCATTCTGTAAAATAGTCACTGCTGGAATCCTGTCGCAGGGTCTAAACCCTATGAAATTCTGTGAAACATTTCCATTTGTTGTATGCTTAATACAAGACGATAGTTATTTTTGCTGATATCTTCCTGTTAAAACTTGTAGCCATAGACCATTGTTTTCTAATGACAAAAGTAATTAGCAGTAAGACATGTTAATGGCTGTGTTATCAGGTAATGATGTCTTCATTAATGCACGGCTCTAATCTCTAAAATAACTTTGTCAGTAGCTGCCAGTAGAAGGAATGCTTAGGGAGGAGGGAATGTTTTGATGTACTGATTGTCCAAATTCATTAACTGCATAAAACTCAATCATGTCTACTTGATGGTGAGGCTACATCACAGGTCTTCAAAGGCCGAGCTTGAATTCCCATGAATTTACACTAGAAACTCAGTCATATCTGTTTCAGTTTTGTATGTGCATGCATTTGTTGAATTCAGATGCCATATAAGTGATTGGTGAGGGTTGGTTTATTTGAATATCTAAGGGTTACGGAGACTAATGTGCTAGAAGAAATCTTTGTTTGGATTCTGAATTGAATTTTGCGTCAGCACCTTGTCTCTGCAGTGGACTGAACCAGACATAGTCTGGCCCCTAAAGACAAGATGAAAGAATGAAATGTGGTTATGGATTCCAAATGGCTTGGAACAACTTTTCTTATTTTTTTAAAATCTAAAATGTAATTCTCCAGGATTATCATCGAGATTGGGATCAGAACTTTGAGGGATTCAGAGGAGTGACTGATGTTCTTTAAGTTTATGACCTTAACAGATATATACATGTGTGAGGATGTGGGTGTGTATTTCTCCTAAAGAGAACAAACATTTTGCTGAAGGTACTGTGGTTAGGAAAACAACAGTATCCTGTAAATCATAAAAATAAGCCTGTAAATTCCATAGTTGACAGAGGGAAACAAAACAGGGAAATCCTTATGTTACTAGTTTTGCTATTCTTTGTTTAGATAATTTTTGGTTTAGGGCCCTTATATACTTTTGCTCCTTTTCCTATTTAACTTCCAGCTTTTGGCCATTCTCCTGCAAACTCAAACTCAAATTGTACTTTAAACACTAAAATAAGAGGGAATGTTTGTTTGCAGTTACCTATGTAGTAGGTATTTATCAATCTGGAGCTACATGATGGAATTTTATAACTTTTCTCTAGCTGTAGGAACTTGTTTTCTAAATAAAATATTCACAGCTTGCTATTTATAAAGAACTACATTTCTCTTTCTGATGCTTTAAAGAAATAGGTTTCCGTTGTAAATAACTTTTTGACTGCAATATGAAAAATACATAAATAAATTTATACTTTCTGAGCATTTCATTGGAGGTGTGATATTCTAAAGGAATGGCTTAAGGTGAGAGCGACAGTTTTTTGGTTTTGGGTTGGGTGTTTTGGTCAATCTGCAGCCTCCCTGCCCTTAAGTAAGGGTATGCCTAGATATTGAAGTATTCTGTCCTTTCACCCTCTATGCCTAAATGCCTTCTCCTCAAGCTCTGAAGAAAACCCCACCTGAAAGTCTAGTATCCGAGGCCAAAAAGTAGAAGCAGCTTGCCAGGAAACAGATGTAGGTGTGAAACTTAGTTGTGTATTTTTTTCCAGTAGTAACATCTGTCTTGGCTAGTTTCCTCATACGGAAAACTAGTGTTCTAAGAGTACTATAAAAATATTTATGGATTTGTAAAAAATTGTCACTAACTATTGAGAATGTGCTAGTTCCCTGTTTAGAAATGTTGATCTATGAATGGTTCTGAAAATGTCAACCAGTGTTTTAGTACTGACAATTATTGTTTTGCCCTCTGGCTATAGTAGAACACTTGATTTTCTGAAAAGTGGGGCAAGCTTCTATTGTTTCTCTTTTGTAGCAACATCACCATTTCAATATTTCTCTAATGAAATAAAAAATGTGCCCTTATGTCTCAGCTATCCTGTGTCTGATGATGATAAAGGAATGGAATCCTGTGTTTTCTTCCCTGCGCCTTGTATAGGTGATATTTCCAGCGGTAGCCTTGGGGCTGTTTCACTTCTTCAGACTTTGGAGTGTCGCTTGTACTGGACCAAGTAAACATACAGGAAATGGAGATTTTTGATAGTTTAAATAATTCACAGGGAAAGCAATGAAGAATGATGGCTACAGCAATGTTATACTGGACTGGGAGGTTTTTTCCCGATTTGTTAACTTCCCTACCTCTATAAAATAATAATGATAACTAGGCCACTGTGGATGTAGCGTGATCCACTGAGACATTCTATTTGAAGACAAAATGTGAAGTCAGTCACACTGGAACTTAGAAATTCCAGTTTTAAAA
>NW_009648441.1:3052791-3078773 GCF_000708025.1 Charadrius vociferus
ATTGTGGTGAAAGTGATTAAGACAGGTTAAAAGTCATGCCTGTTAATCTGCTGTGAGTGAGAATGGCCATAAAATGAGAGAGTGAAGAAGAAACCCAATGTGGAAGAAGAATTATGCCAGGTTGGTGCTTTGGTAATTGTCATGAAGCACCTCTCGCACATTGTGGACTTCCTTAAAAAATATGGTTCTATTGGACGAAAGTTTCATATGAAAAGAGCTTGTTTCTGGTTTGTTAGCTTTCATAAAGTTACAATTGTTTAGTCCATTGAAATAACTGAAGCTGAGGATTGGAGTTTAATATCA
The DNA here is from genome assembly GCF_000708025.1 of Charadrius vociferus. Taxonomy (NCBI): domain Eukaryota; kingdom Metazoa; phylum Chordata; class Aves; order Charadriiformes; family Charadriidae; genus Charadrius; species Charadrius vociferus. Next base: position 3,053,095 of record NW_009648441.1, read on the forward strand.
TGTGAAACTCACTGAAAAGGATGTTTGCACGTAGTCTGCTGAGGACTCTTTCATCAGTTTCATGATGTTCTAACCTTATAAAAGATACTTCTTTATGGCTTGTTGACTATTTCACAGTTGAGAGACTCCTTAAAATACAGTTTCCAGGATCATTAGATCATTTATGGACCTTACTTTTGTTCATTGGGATCAGTGGGAAAAATCATGCTGCTCTATGCAACATTATCAATCCGTTGGAAAAGGTTTTTGTAATGTAAAATGACTGTAGTTTAAAACAATAGAGACAATCTGCACTATGTATTCAGCACACAAATTGTTCTCCCTGTCCTGGAAAATGGTAATTATTCATGGAAATAGAAGAGTGAATGGGAAAAAAAGGGTTTTTTTGAAACTGGGAGAATTACTCAATAACTTAAAGGTGTAATTACAGTGAATGATTTGCCATTGGTTCCTTCTCTCCATACAGACTTTTTACACCTTTGTTTTGCATGTATTGTGTTTGACTGGCAAACAAAGGACAGTTCTGTCATTTTTGTGCTTTGAAAGCTTTTTACCTGTAGAGAAAACAAAGCACTCTGTACAACACTGTTGCATGTTGTGCTATGTGGGTTTTTTTTAGTTCTTCCACACGGCAAAGACTGACCAAGTGTTTTCATGAAAGGCTCTCTTTCTTTTAGAAAGGCTTGTCACTTGTGTGTATTTTCTTAATCATTCACAGGCTTTTGGGCCGCACCTTGCTGCACTGTTGCGCATGGACTTAAACATTTGCAGTTCTCTGAAGACAGCCAAATTTATTTTGCTGAGGTATTATTAGCAAAAAGTATTATTAGGCAAATTCTCAATGGTATGTACATCTTTTTTACTCTTTGTGTCTGCGGAAGCATATGTGTAGTTAGTGATTGGAGCAAATCTGGTGGTGTTTGGGGTCCGTGATTAGATGACCTAAAGTTTCTGAATGGAAAGAATCATAGAGTCATAGAATTACTGAGGTTGGAAGGGACCTTTAAGATCAAGTCCAACCATTAGCCTACCCTGACAAAACCACCTCTAAACCACGTCCCCAAGCACCACATCTACCCTTTTTTTAACCGCCTCCAGGGATGGCGAATCCCCCCCCTCCCTGGCCAGCCTATTCCAATGTCTAATAACCCTTTCAGTGAAAAAATTTTTCCTAATATCCAATCTAAACCTCCCCTGACATAACTTGAACCCATTTCCTCTCAACCTGTCGCTTGTCACTAGGGAGAAGAGGTGAGCCCCCACCTCTCTACAACCTCCTTTCAAGTAGTTGTAGAGCATGATAAGGTCTCCCCTCAGCCTCCTCTTCTCCAGGCTAAACACCACTAGTTCCCGCAGCCATTCCTCATAAGACTTGTCCTCCAGACCCCTCACCAGCTTTGTAGCCCTTCTCTGAACGTGGTCCAACACCTCAATGTCCTTCTTGTAGTGAGGGGCCCAAAACTGAACACAGTGCTCAAGGTGCAGCCTCACCAGTGCCGAGTACAGGGGGATGATCACTTCCCTAGTCCTGCTCACCACACTATTCCTGATACAGGCCAGGATGCTCTTGGCCGCCTTGGCCACCTGGGCACACTGCCGGCTCATATTCAGCTGGCTGTCTACCAGCACCCCCAGGTCCTTTTCTGCTGGGCAGCTTTTGAGCCACTCTGCCCCAAGCCTGTAGCGCTGCATGGGGTTGTTGTGACCCAAGTGCAGGACCTGGCACTTGGCCTTGTTGAACCTCATACCATTGGCCTCGGCCCATCGGTCCTGCCTGTCCAGATCCCTCTGTACAGCCATCCTACCCTCAAGCAGATCAACACGCCCACCTAGCTTAGTGTCACCTGCGAACTTACTGAGGGTGCATTCGATCCCCTTATCCAGATCACTGATAAAGATATTAAAGAGAACTGACCCCAGCACCGAGCCCTGGGGGACACCATTTGTGACTGGACACCAACTGGATTTAACTCCATTCACCACCACTCTCTGGGCACGACCATCCAGCCAGTTTTTTACCCAACGAAGAGTACACCTGTCCAGGCCATGGGCAGCCAGTTTCTCCAGGAGAATGCTGTGGGAAATGGTGTCAAAAGCCTTGCAAAAATCCAGGTAGATAACATCCACAGCTTTTCCCTCATCCACTAGGCAGGTCACCTTATCATAGGAGATCAGGTTTGTCAGGCATGACCTGCCTTTCATAAACCCATGTTGACTGGGCCTGATCACCCTGTTCTCCAGAATGCCAGAGCAGAGCCATTAAAATCATAAAGCTGAAGAGAGTGCAGGGTGATGTTGTTGTTTTTTTTTTCAAATCAACTCTAAATTTTTAAGTAAACTCTAAATCTTTTCTCACTTTTTGAAGAAGCAGAAGTATATGTAGCAATGCCTACAGACGGATCCAGGCCAAATGGATCTAGGCTGTTTAGCAGGCCTCACACTTCATCCTCTGTGGTCACAATTACTGCATTTTTGTGGTCTTAGCATATTTGTGACTGTATTGTTATGTGTGCCTTTTGTTTTTTTTCCTATGCAAGGAAAGAGAAACACAGAAAAGAGAGGTTCTGTCAATGTGCCTGTCCCTCTCTAATGTGATCACCAGGCTGCACCTTTTATTGTGACAAACTCACAACAGTAGCATCATTTCAATTTTTGTCCCCTTTAAGCCAGGCAGTGCTAGTAACAATTGTCCTGTAGGAAAGTGCTATAAATGTCAGGAGTGCTTAATGGTTTAAACATGACCTGAAACTCTCAATGTAAATATTTCTAGTTGACTGAAATAGAAAACAAAAAGAATAATAATCCAAGTGGTTGTGCATTTTTGCGCATGCATAGACACACAATCTGTCCTTTGGTCAGCCCAGTGCACTCTCCTCTACTTCTAATTTAAGGCACATGAATGAGAAGAGAAAGATGCTAACAGAAAAACAAAACTTTTCCTTAAAAACCTGCTTGCAAACACCATGACACTGTATAGATCATGTGCTGCTCCCTGAGTGCCCAGTGTACTTGCCACTGCTGCCATGAGAGTGGCTATGCATATCTCTGGACCAGGGTACGTATCACTGCTTAGTCCTTATCGCTGAGCGAGTGTCTCTGCCAGGAGGTGGCAGGGTCTCACACTCAGTTCCTCTGATTAAGATGGATAAGTGTCTGAGTGAACCTCCAAGGCAAGTTGATAATGTACAGAAAAAGCAAGTTAGTAGCATTAATCAGACTTAAAGGGCATGAAATCAAGAGGAGAAACATGACAATCTTAAGATGAGAAACTGTTGTAGCAGCAGATAAATACTTGCAGCTAATCCTCTAATGGACAACATGACAGGAAGATGACATGACAACTTTCTCTGCGTACAGTGTCTGTGCTTACCAAGTTCCACATCTTACGCTTCACAGTTGTACCCCATGTAACACTCCAGTGCCTTTTTTAGTCTACCATGTAGAGAGTCTTTGGAGATTTATTTGCAGCCTGACATTTAAATATTTTTAGATGTCTTTTCAACCCTTTTCCTGGTTTCCGAATTCTCCAAACTGTTGATTTTAGTATGTGTGTGCAACTATATAGTTGTATTTGCCGGTTCTGCTGACATTTTAGAAAACAGTATCTGGTGGTTTGTTTTTTTTTTTTTCCCCCCGCTTGCTGCTTTATACTAAAAGGGATTATTAATGCTTCATTAATCAACTGTTCAAAGTGTGATTGCTCCTGAATAGCTCTCAAAATCTGGCTTTTTACTACTTACTTTCATTAGTGCTTAATTAACAGAGGAGATGAAAATAAAATCTTCAGCCCTCTCAAGGATGAGATACTGCTTTTCAGAAACGGGTTGCAGAACATGGTCTGTTTTGCAAGTGAGTTGCGAAAACGCTGTAAATTTAGACCAACATTTTCTGTATCAATGTCTCAGGGTTCAATACCTCGTCTGATTTTCTATAATAGAACTAAAGGAATTTAGGGAAAAAACAAGTACTTAAGGTAAATGTCCTGTGGGGGAATTGGCTGTCACACTCCTAAAGGATCAGAATGTGGTTTCCTACTTCAGGGTGGTTGATTATTTTAGTGCCTGATCCAAATTTAGTCAGTAACACTGAAATTGTAAGTTATTGTGCTTATCCAACTAAGTGGATAAGCCGTAGTTGCTTGCAAAAGAATATATGATCTTAGTGTTCCATGGAAACAACAAACAGAATGGATTGAGGTGAAATGGGACTCAGAACAATAATGAAAGAGCTGCCTGTGATGGATCTAGGATATAGAGTCAGAACTATATTCATCTGCTTTTAAAATTGGAAAAGGATGATCTTAATAAAGGATGCATAAACAAGGTTGTCATGTCATGTCATGACGTGTAAACTGCTGGAAACAGGTACTATTTTAGATTTGAGAAGGAAATAGGAGAACAGCTCAGTAAATCACTTTGAATTTTAGATCCTTGAATTAGCCCAAGAATGAAATAACATTTGGTATCAGCCTCTGGCATCTAGCTTGCTTAACACATTATATGCTTACTACCCTTTGGAAGAGAGATCTATCTGTAATGTATAGTTTAAAACTATGATAACACAACCGAAATATTTGAGATACTGATGCTGGAGTTTGTGCATAAGTTCTAAGGCGTCAACCTATTGTGGAGATAATGAAAATGAGTTGAATACGTTTCTTGATTGTTCTTCATCAAAAAAAGAACTTTGAAATACCTCTGATGCAACAAACGTATGTTTTTCTCTGAATCTTTTTGTTCATACAGCATCACCATAGCAGCTGAAATCCCTGTAGATCACTAAATATGGTGAAATTAAGGTAAAATTTATATCAAACCCATTACAAACTAGTTAGTCACACAGTTTATTTTCTCATAAATGGAATTTTGGTTATCCTAGTAGATTACATCATTGATGTGCCACAGTGTTTTTAATATGGATAATGTCTTTTAGTTTAGGGAACAGAATATTTATTTCGCCATTTTCATAGTTACTTGACATTATGTAACTGTTTGGTTTAATGAGGAAAACACTAAGTACTGTGTCTAAAAATGTTACCAGACATTAGAATATGCATGTGTGTTTAGGACTGTCTTTTGTGTTCTTGCTCCAGACATTCAGGTTGAAACGTGTACTTAGGTTTCAAATACTTGAACACTTTGCCTGTGGGTGCAAATTAGGGAGTGTTCTTAAATGTGGCTTGTTAGTGTATTTTATGACAATGCATTTTGTATTTTTCTACTCCTCTGTAGGTGTATACACAAATACATTGTTTTCCCCTTCCCATAGTGTTCAAAAGATTACCTTAGCAAGTGCTCTACCACGATGTTCATAGTCTTTTTTTTGGTTTTTTTTGGTCCTGTTCTAGTTCCCATTATTCAATATTCTGTTGCTTTAGATAGGCGTTTAGGAGAGAATGCCTGTGAAAAACTCTAAGGTATCAGACTATTATAAAATTTACAATAAGCATACAATAGCCTGACTGCAAATAACTCCAGCCGTTTTTAGAAGGAAATTGAAACTAATGCTTTAACTTACCAACAAACATCAGAACTGGTTAGGGCCTCAGATCACTGAATCTGTAGGTGTTCAACTTCCTTGAAATCCGTGGCGATTAGATGTGAAAACACCTTTAAGGATTTAGCCTGATATTTGGAAGAGGTGATTCTCCAAAGGTAACCTGGCACATGGAATAGCTGTATGCATGAGCATTTACTCTCCCTGCCCCTGTCTTCCCCGAGTAGTTCTGTTAGGCAGGTGGTTTTATTGTAAGTAACAAGAAATCCCCAGGCGAGGGAATTTTTGCGAGAGGTAAAGACAGATTGGAGAAATGGGCTGACAGGAACCTCTTGAAGGTCAACAAGGGCAAGTGCCAAGGCCTGCACCTAGGGAGGAACAACTCCATGCACCAGTACATGCTGGGCAGCCCCCAGCTAGAAAGTAGCTTTGCAGAAAAGGAACTGGGGATCTTGGAGGACCACCGAGTTGGACCATGAGCCACAATGTGCCCTGGTCTCAAAGAAGGCTGATGGCATCCTGAGCTGCCTTAGGCAAAGCATTACCAGCAGGGAGGTGATCCTTCCCCTCTGCTCAAAACTGGTGAGGCCACATGTGGAGTGCTGGGTCCAGTTCTGGGCTCCCCAGTACAAGAGAGACACGGACATACTGGAGAGAGTCCAGAGAAGGGCCATGAAGATGATTAAGGGACTAGAGTATCTCATGTATGAGAAAATGCTGAGAGAGATGGGACTGTTCGTCATGGAGAAGAAAAGGCCCAGGGGAATCTTGTCAATGTATATAAATACCTGAAGGCAGGGTGCAAGGATGGAGGCAGTGTCTTTTCAGTGGGTGCCCAGTAACAGTACCAGAAGCAACAGGCACAAACTGAAACACAGGAGGTTCCATCTGAACATTAGGAAACTCTTTTTCACTGTGAGGATGACCAAGCACTGGCACAGGTTGCTTGAGGATGTTGTGAAGTCTCCATCCTTGGGGATATTCCAAAGCGATCTGGACATGGTTTTGGGCAACTGGCTCTGGGCAGCCTTGCTTGAGCAGGGATTTGGAGCAGATGACCTCCAGAGGTCCCTTCCAGCCTCTGTGCTGCTGTGGTTTAGTGAAGATTCATGTAGAATCCATTAGCTGTTTATTCTTGAGACACTTGCTGTCTCTTTACAGATTCCCCATCAGTAACCCATAGGAATGCTGCTATGGATCAGATGCTCTTTTTGACCTTCCTGTGTGATTTTTCTTTTCTGCAAATTTCACAATGTGAAGCTGCATAGTGGTTGGAAATGATTGACATGCATAAAGCAACCATATGTCATGGTTGCAGAAGAAACAAGTATTTTTAAAGTCACTGGAGGTCAGATGATGTAGCACATTTGGGCTAGCCCTTTCTTACTTTAAATGATTTGAACATATTTTTATGTACTTAATTGATACTGGGAGGTTTTATGGGAAATTTAATCAGTCAGGCTTTGCCAGTTTTCAAAAACAACCCTGTGGAACAATATTTATGTGATACTAAACCACTAGGAGTTACCAGAAAGGCTAATTAAAGTAGAATTATTTGCTAGTTTAAACCTATATTACATTTTTATATTTCATTCATGTCTGAGTAGTTAAATATATGTATAGAGGAATATCAAAACAACCACATATGTATATGTGTATATATTCTATATATTTAACTTGTGCAGTGTATCGTGAACCAGAGTTAATTTGACGTGATTTTTTTGTAAATAAAGGATGAAGTATGTGCACCAAACAGGATCACAGATAATTAAACAGGTACTGCTTGGCTTGTTTATCCCCAGTGCCAGAAATAGTTTCATATCAGCTGAAAAGATGGAGTATGTTCATTATATGTATTTGTTTCAACCAAACACTTTAAAATACAAAATTAATTTTTACATAGCTCAGTAGTATTAACGCTCCTATTACAGAATGGAAGTACATACTTTGCAAATGATGACAAGGGGCTAATGTAATTTATGGTATTTAAAGTATGACTTCCAATCCTCAGGATTTTTTGGGTTACTTTACAGGAGAGGATGTTTTTATTGACCTAGAGATGGAGCAATAGGAAGACCAATCTCTCCACTGTGGACAAGTGTAGAAATGATGATGGATGGTCTGGCAAGATGCATTTGGCTTTCCAGGGTAAATATACCTATAAATGCCAAATAATTCCTTTCCTCATGCTGTAGATGTGTCATTTAGTAAACCATATATTCCTGTCAAGCATTCTCATTTTGCAGCAGACTAAAAGCTTGGTGTTTGATGAAGAAAAGTGAGCTTATTCTTAAACATCTTCCCATCCTCAATAAGAGAGTTGTAAAAATAATGTAAGTAAAAAGCTGCCTGTAATATGTTTTTATTTGTGTGTTGTTTAAAAAAAACATGAAACAAACAAAAACCTATGTTGCTACAAGAGGTTGCTCGGGTGAGGGTTGGTTGATACGCCTGTAAATCCAAAAGCTCCTGAACTCTTTACTGTCCAGAGGAATGCAGTTTTGGATGGAAAAGCTTCTAAGTTTTACATTAAGAATGCAAAGATGGTGAAGTAAAAAATAAGTCTTGGTGACTTACCAGACAGTTACGGGATTTGTCTCTTTTTTTTTCAGAACACATGCTAATATCCTTTTTTGATCACTATTCTTGGAAACATTTTAAGTAAGGTAAGCACTGCATGTAATGTATCCTTTTATATTGAAGTAAAGTCTGTATGAATAATGTATGCAAACTTGAAAACAGTATTGCTATTGATATAATCACCCTAATGCTCTGTATGTTTTGATGTTTTAAGGAATGACATGGCAAATGTTTCTCAAATATTCACATTTGAAGTGAGGAGATGTCATACTGCAGAAAAAACGGAAAATATTTTATTAATCACAGAGCCTCAGGTAGGTATCCTTGAACTGGTTTCTTTATCTAGCTTGAATCTTTTCAGTGACAGTGTGTCATGTCATGACTTCGGGTGAGAAGTCCTTTCATGAAACTGGTTAAATTCAACCTGGATTTAAGCAGGAGAAACTCCAAAGATGAGAGCTGGTGTTATGCCCCACTTATTCCAGGGCTTGATGTCTATTTGCTGACTTTGTCACAGCAGTAGTTCAAGTCATTTACAGGAGACAGCTGTGTAGATCAGGATCAGATGTCTGCTACAATAAACATTTGCATTTGTACCCTGAATCTGTGCCAGGGTGTTACAGAAAAATGTACACTAGCAAATACTGATTTATGAATTATTACTGTCTGTTAAGCTGATATTTCCATGAAGCCTTACAGGTTTGATCTCTGGGGAAAAAAAAACATTCTCACAATTTGAAAATGTGGTGGATTGACCCTGGCCAGCAGCTAAGCCCCCACCCAGTCACTTGCTCACTCTCCCACAGCGGGATGAGCAAAAGCACGAAAAAATTGTTGGTCAAGATAAAGACAGTTTCATAAATGAAGAAAAAAACCCAACACACCAAGTGATGGCTGTCACTCACCACCTCCTGCTGGCAGACTGATGCCCAACCATTCTCTGAGCAACGGCTACCTTGGAGAAACTGGCCTCCATCAGTTTTACAGCTGAGTGTGACGTTACATGGTATGGAACACCTCTTTGGTCAATTTGAGTCAACTGTCCTGGCTGTGTCCCCTCACAACCTCTTTCCCAACCCTAGTCTACTCCCTGGAGGTGGCAGATTGGGAAACTGAGGCAGCCTTGGTGCTGTGCAAGCATGGTTAAGCGGCAGCTAAAACACTGGTGTGTTATCAACGTTTTTTTGATTACAGATGTAAACCACAGCTCCATATTGGCTGCTATTGAAGAAAGTTAACTCCATCCTAGCCAGACCAAATACAGAAAATAACACTGTTGTAGAAAAGAGAAAAACTAGTCGCTTGGGAAACTCCTGAAATGTCATGAATTTGTCCAGTCAGAACAAGCCGGAAACCAAAAACGAAGCTGTCTTTCTTAAAAACAGCAGAACACATGAAAAAGTTCTGGACTCCCCCGCAAAAGACAGAAGTAGCAACTTTGGTTTTGGGAGATTTTCACACAACTCTAAATAAGGACCTTGCTCTTGGGGTATGTACTCATGGAGTGACCAGACTGTGAATAGTCATTTGGGGCTTGGAGGAATGGGTTCCATGTATTTGGCAGTTTCTGTGGATCATACTTATATAGATGTTGTGGAAGGGCCCCAAGCTCTTGCTGTTAGATAGTTGAACTCACCGTAGAAGCTGTTTGTGTTGTAACAGAGGTGAGGAAAGAAGAGTTAGAAATGAGAGATGGGATCAATCAAGTGTTTGGTTGAAGGCCTTCTCTGAGCTTGTTGTTCATGAAAATGTAGATGGAAAGGAGGGAAGAGAACTGATGCTCCTCTTGCAAGGTCACAAGTTCTGTCTTATTTCTGTGGTGGGAGACCATTTCTGTACACACCTTGAACTTCTGCCAAGCTAAACTACTTTTCTCTAAAAACAGTGGTTTTGCCACTACCTCTGCTCCCTTCACAGAACCAACACAGGTTGAAAACGTAGCTACAATTACAGAAATATTTGCTTCCCTTTTTGCTTAGTGCACTACTCGCTAGTCACCCGTAATTGTGCCTTATAAAATAAGCAATATGGAATAATTGCGCCAAATATCCAGTCTCTACAGGTAATGATAACAGCAGTGACCTCTGGCATAAAAGCAAGTATCTATAAAAATGAGGAAAAACTAAAGTGGGAGTAAATGTCCCCCTGGAACAACTTACCACTTTATACAAAAACACAGTAATAAGTCTCATGGTTGCAGGTTTGGCATTTTTTTTGGAACATAAGGAACAGCTGGCACCTCAGTAGAAAACAAGCCATGTCAGCATCTGTTGTCCAAAGCGAATTTGCCACTGAATTATTATTTTTTTTAAATAAGAATGGGGAGACAGATGTCCTGGGAAAGATCTTAATAGTGTGTGCATTCTTAACACCCTTGGTTTGGGTGTTATTTTGAATTTCGAAGTAGATACAACTACTCCCCCCTATTGCTATGAGTACTGCTGTGTTATTTTGGTACATCTCCTGAGAGACCTGGGAGACTTGGTCAACAAAAAGAGGTTGAAGACAGTGTCATTAATGAATGCCAAGGAACACATAAAGAAATGGATGTTATTTCAAATGCTCTTGTTTTTTAAATGCATAATATACCTTTCTCATATGGACATGTAATTCATATTCTTGACATGTCTTTATTGTACATGTATTCATTTTAAATTTTAAGCAGCTGAAGTGGGTTCCCAGTGTTTTAATTTTACAGTTTTGTGTGCTGACATGAAATCCTTCCTGTTTTCTGTTCTCTTACTTAACTAAAGATGTTTGTATATCCTGGAAATTTCTGTTGGAACATGTGCAGAAGTGGATTTGGCCTTAGAAGGCAAGTATTCAAGTCTTTCATAGGCCATTTCTGTGAATTCTTATTTCCTATTTCTGGTTAACATTTCCACCTTTAAGAAAAAAAAGAAACTCGGGTGAAAACAGACTCCTTTGATTTGAAAATATGCAATAAACAGGAAAGAGGCATAGTTCTGCAGAAATGTCAACATTAATATTACTGAACAACTTTAACTTGTTCAGATGCAACTTCAACATGAAGTTACAAATATGGACTAACATACATGTTTGAAAAATGCTTACTTTGTGTGTTAATCTTATGCTTTTTCTTTTGGATCCCTTAAATCCCCTATATAGGGGTTATAAAACTGAAGATATATTTAATGCAGCTGTATTGATTTTTCTCAGTTTCTTTTATGGTTACTTCCCCTTCCTCCTTTTTTTTAAAAGTAGTCACTGAGATGTCTGTCTTCTCTTCCTAGAACAACCAGCTTTTTTGGTCTATTGTAATAAGACAGAACAAGTTCTATGGCAATAGTTTGGGAGAAAACTGTTGGATTTTCTAATAGGTCTGCTCTTCACTGGCTGTGTTGAGTGAGATATTTAGACATCTCTTAGATAAAGAATCAGTTTCCATTGTCGCTAAGGATTTGTTTTCCAAAGTGCCCTTGTGTTTCTTACTTCTAAATTTCTCTATGAGTTACTGTTTCTTTACCTATAAGTCTTTGTGTTTGAAGACTGCAAATTTAAATAGTTCAAATCATAATGTGGGGACTAGAGAAGACTGTTTTGGTCATGATGACTTCATGTGGCGAAATTGTTGCATTGAGATTTAATAGCAAGTCCTCAGTGGGGGATAACTAGACCAAAGAAATACAGTCTGCAGAACCTTAGAGGAAATAGTGACATGCAGTTCCCTTAGTATAGCAATCCTTACATACGTAGTAGTACAGTATAGAGTATTAGAGTGACCAGTTCTGCTTACTTGATTCCAAAAGGTGATATGACTGGAGTGGGCTGTTTCTGCTTTAGGCTTACATACTCTTTAAAGGAAGCTCAACCAATGCTACCAGTTACGGGCAGTTTCATTAAGCAGCAATTCTGGTATCATCCTATTCTAATGCTTTCAAAGCCACTGCAGTCTTATACTCTTGGGGAGGGTCCTGCTGCAGCCTTGTGTCTACCCACTTTTACATACATCCTTATTACAAAGTCATATATGGTTCACGCTACACAACAGTGGTGTTCAAAAGCATATATATTTGTATGAATATAGATACATACATATGAAAAAGCATGTATGAGTACAATACTTTCTGAACTGCTTTTTATTAATAGCTGTTTAATTGTAGTGATGTTGGTAGGACATAGAATAAGATTCTTTTCAGAGAAAGAAAAAAGAAAGAAAAGTTGTAATAAAATGCAATATACTAAAGAATTGGTGAGTGTACTAGCGATGTTTTGTGAGTTCTGCTGCTGTTTGTAGAAGTGTTTTGAAAAATTTTTTTTTCTGCTTTCTTTTTTTTTGAGAAAAACTGCTGATGTCTTGACATGGATGTTCCTGGGAAAGCAGTAAAGGCTGTGGCAACAATCAAAAACTGTTATTGGACTTGTGTTTAATTCTAGCATGATTTGGTTACCTATGTTTTTGTTTTAGAAGAAGAGTTTTGTTTCCCCAAATAGTAGTTGTTAATTTTTCTAAATAAAGGCTGAAGTATTCAGCATATCTTCTGCTTTTCCTGTAATGATAAGATCACATTATTTTCCATGCTGGTTGTTGCCTGTCAATAATGTATTCTTTAGTGGCAATGCAAAATTGGTTTGCAGGATTGCTGTCTGTTAGAACTGTTTATTAAACTGTGGGCTCTTTATTGCCTTCCTTTGCTAGTCATGTATCTCTGCTCAGTTTTTTTAGGCATCAAGAAGGGTAAGCTACTGGTTGTTTCTTTGAAGCTGCCAAAGAAACCCCTCAAGGCCGTACAATGAAACATCTGTATTATTGACAACTGCTGCACTATTCCACCAATACCAGAACATAAGGAGTCATTCAACTTTAGAGTTGCATTTCTTTGTTTATTGTCCAGGCTGGGCATGATTTTTTGCAACCAATGCTTATCAAGGAGCAGCCTCCTTATCCATGCCATCTTTCTGTCTGATTGCTGGAAGGTATGGGTCTTAATCAAGCTAATAATAATTTTGAGGCCTTTGTTATTTTTATTTTGTGAGTCAATTTTTTTTATGCAGGCTGAGGTAATGATTTGATTCCTCTTTTTTTTTTTTTTCTTTAATGTATCAGAACTTTGAGAATTTTTGGCATTGTGCTTGCAAAGGTGATGTTTTGCTCCCTGTCATCAACACAAATTCTACCATACTGATGATTCTCTCATAAGCAACTTGGTCTTCAAATAATTCTGTCCTGTGTTCCCCATATCACTTAAAGTCTATTCGCCATTTGAGGTCAGTGTTTTGCTTTCCCCCTTTTTTTTGGTTGTCAGTGGGTTTTGTGGTGAGGAGTGGTACGATTTTGGACCTGAGTGGGGGATGATGAAATAGTCTTTCAGTAGACATCCTCTTGGACTCTTTTCACAGTGTTTTGTGTCATCTCTTGTGCAAATGTTTGAAACTTACTAATGTCTGTCTTGGCCTGTCTACTGTGTGTAGGCAAAGTAAAGTTGTTCTAGCATATGTTCTCAGGATTAAAAGTAACTGTATTGCTGTCTGCCTTAAGAAACCTCTGCCCATCAAAAACACATTACTGCATGAACGTGCAAACTGGAGTATGCCGGTTGCAGCATGTCACCCAAGTAGCAGTAGTCCCTTAACTTAAGAAGGCTTTGAATTGCTTGATTTTGATGAGAGGAAGGTAATAGGAGGTCTTTTTTTGAGAATGAAATTCATTTGGGCTTTCTAAATCCTAGATGTGACAATTTTGTTCTATCTCATTGTCTGTTTGTATATTGTGGTGGAGGAACCTACAAGGAGAGGTGCTTTACTGGACCTGTACTCACAAACAAAGAGGGACTGGTGGAGGATGTAAAGGTTGGGGGCAGACTGGGCTGCAGCGATCATGAGAAGATAGAGTTCAGGATTAAGTGTAGAATAGACAAAATGACAAGTAGAGTTGAAACCCTAAACTTCAGGAGGGCTAAATTTGATCGTTTCAAAGAAATGCTTGGGCAAATCCCATGGGAAAGGGCTCTAGAGGGTAAGGGGGCTCAAGAGAGCTGGCTGCTATTTAAGCGTCACCTCCTCCAAGCTCAGGATCAGTGCATCCCAAAGAGCAAGAAATCAGGCAAGGGGAGAAGGAGACCTGCATGGCTGAGCAGGGACCTTCTGAAAAGGCTCAGGTGGAAGAAGGGAGTTTGCAGTAGGTGGAAGAAGGGGCTGACTGCTTGGGAGGAATACAAGAATGCTGTCTGGGTATGCAGGGAGGAAACAAGGAAAGCCAAGGCAGCCTTGGAATTGAACCTGGCGAGGGATGTCAAGGCCAACAGGAAGGGTTTCTTTAAGTATATAGGAGACAAAAGGAAAACTAGGGAAAATGTGGGCCCGTTGTTGAATGAGACAGGTGCTGTGGTGACGGATGATGCAGAGAAGGCGGAGTTGCTAAATGCCTTCTTTGCTTCTGTCTTCACTGTTCGGGCCAGTCCTTGTGAGACCCCGACTTTGCAGGTAACAGAGAAAGTCTGGGGGAAACAAGACTATCCCTTGGTTGACAAGGAGCACATTAAAGATCAGTTAGATAAATTGGATATACATAAATCCATGGGGCCTGATGGGATGCACCCTCGTGTGCTGAGGGAGCTGGGGGAAGTCATTGCTGGGCCTCTCTCCATTATCTTTGAAAGGTCCTGGAGGACAGGTGAGGTGCCTGAGGACTGGAGGATAGCCAATGTCACTCCAGTCTTCAAAAAGGGCAGGAAGGATGACCCGGGAAACTACAGGCCGGTCAGCCTCACCTCCATCCCTGGGAAGATGATGGAGCAGCTTGTTCTGGGAGTCATCTCAAAGCACCTGGATGAAAAGAAGATTATCAGAAGTAGTCAACATGGATTCACCAAGGGGAAGTCATGTCTGACTAATCTGATAGCCTTCTATGACAAAGTAACTAGATGGGTGGATGAGGGGAGGGCAGTGGATGTTGTCTACCTTGACTTTGGCAAGGCTTTCGACACTGTCTCCCACATCATCCTCACAGGAAAGCTTAGGAAGTGTGGCTTAGATGAATGGACGGTGAGGTGGATTGAGAACTGGCTCACAGATAGAGCTCAGAGGGTTGTGGTTAGTGGCGCAGAGTCTAGTTGGAGGTTAGTAACAAGTGGTGTCCCTCAGGGGTCAGTACTGGGCCCAGTTTTGTTCAACATATTCATCAATGATCTGGATGAAGGGATAGAGTGTACCATCAGCAAGTTTGCTGATGACACAAAACTGGGAGGAGTGGCTGACACGCCAGAAGGCTGTGCTGCCTTACAGCGTGACCTCGCCAGGCTGGAGAGTTGGGCAGAAAGAAACCTTATGAAGTTCAACAAGGGTAAGTGTAGGGTACTGCACCTGGGGAGGAATAACCCCATGCACCAGTACAGGTTGGGGGCTGACCTCCTGGAGAGCAGCTCTGTGGAGAGGGACCTGGGAGTCCTGGTGGACAACAGGATGACCATGAGCCAGCAATGTGCCCTGGCGGCCAAGAAGGCGAATGGCATCCTGGGGTGCATCAAGAAGAGTGTGGCCAGCAGGTCGAGGGAGGTCATCCTCCCCCTCTACTCTGCCCTGGTGAGACCGCATCTGGAGTACTGTGTCCAGTTCTGGGCTCCCCAGTTCAAGAAAGACAGGGAACTGCTGGAGAGGGTCCAGCAAAGGGCAACAAAGATGATTAGGGGACTGGAGCACCTTTCTTATGAGGAAAGGCTGAGGGACTTGGGTCTCTTTAGTCTAGAGAAAAGAAGATTGAGGGGGGATCTTATTAATACATACAAATACTTAATGGGAGGATGCCAGGGGGATGGGAGTAGTCTTTTTTCAGTGGCACCCAGTGATAGGACGAGGGGTAATGGGCATAAACTTGAACATAGGAAGTTCCATCTTAACATGAGAAGGAACTTCTTTACTTTGAGGGTAGTGGAGCACTGGAACAGGCTGCCCAGAGAGGTGGTGGAGTCTCCCACTCTGGAGACATTCAAAACCCGCCTGGACGCTGTCCTGTGTAACTTGCTGTAGGTGACCCTGCTCTGGCAGGAGGGGTGGACTAGATGATCTCCAGAGGTCCCTTCCAACCCTAACAATTCTGTGAATTCTGTGAATTAGAGGAGTCAGTGTTTAACTGGAATGTACAAAAACATTAACATGTCTGTGGTTTGTTGGTACTGTTCTGCTTTTCTGAAGATAAGTAGGAATGTGTAATAGGCCATGTACTGGAATGTTCCATCCACTCATACTGCATTTTGTACACTTTGCCCCTCATTGTGTTGTGAGGTGAATGGATAATCCTAAACATGATCTCTTTCTCATTCATTTTATTCTTCCTAAAGAGTTTTTTGCTTCAGCATGAGATCTCCTCTATCTCATTTCCATCAGATTACATCCTGTCACTTAAATCAAAAGTGACTTCTCTTTAGTGAGATTTTAATAACATGGTCTGGTTCCAAACGGAACATATTTGAAGAAAATATTGTAAGCTGTGTTTTCCATGAGACTTCCACACATGTCCACATTCATTTTCTCACACAACAGTTACAGGATCAGCTTAGCAGGTGATGAGCAGTAACTTGTATTTTGTTGTATATTTTTCCACTAGGGAAGTGTTGGTGGCTGAAAATTATTATATTCCTGTTGGTAAGGAATCTGATGCGTGGGTAGTTTTGTCCTAGATTTCCTTTCTTTGATAAAGCTTAATTTCAAGCAGATGTTCTAAACCTTCAGAGTGATACTGTATAATTTTAATCATGCAGGAGATGCTGTGTGGGGGTTTTTGGGTATGATCAACACAGGTGTCATAGAATGTGTTGATCTCAGTATCTGTTGGCAGTGGTTTACTGTTGGTGATATTTAGCTTGTCCATGCGGAGTGAAACAGCAGGCTTTACAGGGTAAAAAAGAGAGCTATTACTACTGCTGTTGCTGCCTCTGGCAGGATTGTTAATCCAAACTCTGGGTTCCTTTGACTTTTAGTACAAGTTCCTGAAAATGAAAGTTTTCAGCTTTGTTACAGAGTGCTGTTTTTTTGCTTGCCAAGATGTGTCGTGTTTTGGGCTTAGTTCTGTCTGAATCAAAATGGATGTAAACTTCTTTGAGAAACAAAGGGAAACACTTTTCAAGATCTATGTTTTGGTTCAAGAGGTGAACCAAAATCCAAATTTATTTTTTTGCTCTTGGTCATCTATGTTGAAAAATAGTAAGAAAAATATACTTTCTTTCTTCCCTTCCTATCTACAGCCTATAATTTGAGATTTCTGTACTGCTTTACTAAGACCAGAAGATTTTCATCACAAAAGTGATAGCTTTGAAAGGAGGTACACTGTAAGAGTGGAAATTGACTTCCGTAAAAGGCCACAGGGCTCTGAATTGATATTTTTGGTAATAATGTAAGAACTGCGTTCTAAGGGTTATATTCTCCTCATGTTCCATTCTCTCTATAAGTGTTCATTGGGTTTGACTTGAATATAGGATGACGGATTGGATAATATTTTTTTCTTCCTGTATGGCTCTGACTTCTAAAAACCTCACGGGAGGAATTCAACCTGCTGACATATCTTTTGAAAAGTTGAAATGTTTTATACAGAAAATGTCAAAAATGAAACATTTGGACTTTTCAGAGTGAAGTGCCCTATTTTGAAAATGTTGCTGTAAAATGTGTCAATATTGTCAAATTCCCTCTTTCATTAAGGCTAAGCTACTTTGCCAAATTTCAGTTGCCTATGCGATTAGTTTTTCTTTGAGACATAGCATCTGATTAAATTACTATTCCCTGATGTGTTCTTTGAGCTTTAAAGAAAAAGTCTGTCAGGTTTTTCTACATTTTTTCCAATTATACAGCATTTAGGATTTCATTTGGTCTCCCTTGTTTTCACAATTAAGAAGTACTGGCAAGTGCAGCCTACATTTATGCATTTATAATTTTAGCCTTTACCAATTGCATTATGACTGAAATTAAACTAAAGTATTAACAAATAATGCTAAGAAGTATCAGACTAGACACTACCTGAGGGGGCCAGGTTGTTTGAACTCCTGAAACAATTTCTGTTTCTAAAATCTTTGTGCAGCCATTTCACAGCTGTCATGCCTTTGTTGGTTTTAAAATTAAACTTTTAGCAGAAGCAATTGTTTATTAAAGTGCCATTTTGATGTCAAAAATAAATGGGAGGTGATGTCAGGCAGCATTTTCCAGTGAAGTTATTTTTGGGGAGTTTGTGAAGTGGCTAGTCAGTGTATTGATGGTGCTACTGGTGCTGAGGTAAGATTATGAGAAATCTAAGGTCTTCTGTAACTGTTGCTATAATAAAACTTACTCCCTCTCCTAAGTATTGCCATTAAATGCATGTGGAGGTAGTTTGCTATTTACAATTTGCTTTGAACTGATCATTTAGATGTTTAAACTGTTTTCCTCCAAGCAATTCAACTTAATGTATTTTTTCTTCTTAAAAAAAAAAAAAAGAAACAAGAAAAGAACTTGCTTTACCAATATTCTGTTATAATCTCTCTGTAGCTTCACTTGTAACATGAAAAAATAAATGTTTAATAGAACAAAGTATATGAATATGATAATGCCTGTGCTCTTTTACTATGGGAAGGACAGAGGTAGCCTCTAAAGACCAAGGAAATCAAGGGAAGAGAGAAAATTTCCTACTAGAAAAGGTATATCTCTGGTCAGAGAAGGTATATCTGTGTAAACAAGTGGTGCAGCGTGAAGAGGGGAGCATTGGAGTAGCGGAGGTGCAAGGCAAACATACCAAAAAAAGAGAACTTACTGTGCGCATGGGGAGGTAGACTCACTTAGTGTCCCAGTGACAGACAGGTGTCAAGTATTAAATGAAGGGACAGTAAAATTTTTTTCCTCGGGATGCTGTATCAAGTCCAGCAGTCATAATTCTAATTGTAGAGAGATTTCAGAAGTCAGAGATGAATGTGTAAATGCTAATCATACACTGAAGTGCCATTGGCCTTTGAGAGGTCTGAGCATAGCGAAATTGTGAATTGAAGCTACTACAGGTACCACTTTGAGTAAAAGATCGCTGTGGGTCCTTGGATTATAGTTTTTGTGTGTCATTTTAGGGGAAGATAGTTGAGGGGGGTTTTCCTTTTTTTTTTTTTTTTTTTTTCCTATTGATGTTAGCAATTGGTAAGTAAGTTAAAATACAGAAGTATTATTTTGAATCTGGTCAATTGTTTTTCACTTCAGTTCTGTTGCCCTCCATTCACCTGGATTACCTGCAAGGTTGCTGGTCATTACTTGTCCTTTTCTGCAGGTAATGCCGGATTGAAGAAGCTTTTCTAAATGTCTCTCCTGTAATGATTACCTGTTACATTTTCATCTCTATCTGTCTTGCTTATCCTTTCAGTTTATGACTCGGACCCACTTGAATTGAATATACAGTTCTCTGGCTCAGTCCTAGTCTGAGAAGTTAATTTGCAGCTTCCAGTAATTCAGCCGAAGCTGACGGATCCCCGCAGTACACCAGTCCTTTCTCTGTCACTCAGGAAACATGCTGCAAGGTGGCAAGAGTTTTTGTTTGCTCCGAGCACCGAGCTTGATGGGTACAATTTTCTATACGTGCTGAAGACAACCTCTGTTCTGTAATGTGGGTGCCTACCACTTGGCATCCTCTACAGATAGTTCACCAATTGCATAGCTTGGGAGACCTATAAAATGGCTGCTCCTTTGTCCCTGCAGCTGGATTTCCTCCCAAAGGAAACCAGTTTATATAAGATGTGTGCTTATGCTGTGTCCCGTATACATTTAGGAGGTGCAAAGGGTGTGCTCAGGAATGAGGATGGTGAGTGCATCAGTGCTGTGGTACAGGCACAGCCACTATTAGGGTTACATATAAATCTGGCTGCCTCCTTGCTAACTACTTCTCCACTATCAAAGAATTTTCGTTCTCCTATGATTTGAATAATCTCTACTGAATAATTCTCTTGTAGGAATGGAGAGAGATTAACAGGACATTCACGATGCTTATCTCTGCGGAGCTGTATTGTACAGCCGAATCAGTTCATTTTGCCAAATTTTGGAAATTTTTATACATTCTGAACACTTTCAAAACAACATGTCTGGCTGCTTTAGCTTCTTAGTATGTTATATACATGTGTGGATAAGTTGACAAAAACATAACTTTGAAAACATTTTATTTTTAAACCATAAAATAATTAAGTGATTGTAAATATTTGTGTATTATTGGAAAAGCGTGACAAATGTTTGTTGTCTTTCTTTTCTTCACATTGAAATAGATAATTTAATTGTGAAGTTTATCATTCAGTATTTCTTATTTTAGTTGTAAAATTTGCCATTTAGTACTGCTTGCTTTAGTTGTAAGAGTATGAAACATTGTAGTACCCTGATTGTAGAAAAAACCCTTCTAAATTAAGTTGTTAAGCCTTTTTAACATACTGTATATGGCAATACAAAAGACAAGTTGTCAGAACTGGAATGGTGAAACCTGTGTCCAAATATTTTGTTGCGTATACTGTGTTTACTGCAATTAATGCTGTACTAGAATACATGGTTTATGTACTGTACTTAAAGAAAACCCACACTTTAATCTTACTTGTAAATGCCACAGGTTCTAAGCCTTTGGTGAGCTTGACTCAGATCTCCTACTTTTATATTTTATTTATGATGTAACCACTAAGTAGTCACAAGTCAATTTTTTATGATAATTAGTGAAGTCATGCTTGTGCCTTCATGCCAAACGTTTGCCTTTGAGGGAAATGAGGGTATAAAAATGAAGGGAATTTGATGTGACATGCATCTTTCATTGATTAGCTTGGAAGAAAGATTGTTATTGTGCTATGGCAAAAGTAATTTGACTTGCAAATATGGATTCAGCATGTCTTTTAAGTATCATTTCTGTGGTTGCTCTTTATGTAGGACATAACCTCAGTCACTCTCTCAGTGCAGTTTGACGGGGTTGCATGGTATAACTGACTGCAGAGTTATCCACCTAATGCAAAGCCAGTGGAAGAGATTTGGATTTCAGTAACCTTGAATTGTGTCTTCAGAACACTGACTTGGCATAGGGCAGAAAGCAGGATGTTTTCATGTTGATTGTGCAGTTCTGCAGCGGTCAGTGTGTGCAAAATTAATTACTACAAGGTCAAAAAACTATCATCATGCAGGCCACCTTCCTTGTGAGGAAATATGTGTTTCTCTTACAGGATGATGTAAGATTTTTTCCTTCTTTTTTTATAGTGGCACTCCTTCTTTCTAACCTCAGACCTCTGTGCTGATGTAAATATGTTTTCCAGTTAAAAACAGCTCTGACCTCTAGGGTAACGTAAGCAAGCAAGCAGACATCTAGTAAGTATTAGGACTTTTATATGAAATCATCATGGGTGCAGCTGATTATTTTTTTTTTTCCTTTTTTTCCCCTGTGATAGGAAGGTCAGTGACATTTCTGTATCAATCGCCATAGTGGTGAGAAAGGCGTGCTATTGCAAAGGAGAATTATTCACTCTTTGACGGAAGTCCCAGTTGATGACAGGAAAGTGCAAGAAATACCCTCCTAGCTCAGAGTGGCGGTCTGTCAGTCCTCATACTCCATCTCCAATGGTGATAATGGAAGATGAGGGTTAGGGAAGGCTTGTGTGCTTGTACCTGTCCTCTGGTCCTTTGTCCTTGTACTTCTCCAAGACAGACAGCTGTGTGAGACATGTTAGAGTGTGCGTTCTTGCCCAGTCCTTTTAATATCCACCATGCATGGTGCCTGAATTTGTCTAACCTGTCTTTAAACCAGCTAATATTGTCTACCTCCACAGCCTCCTGTGGCAGCAAGGTCTACGAGTTCTCTCCTTGCTGTCCAAAGAAGCACTTTTATCTGTTTTGGGCTTTCTCCCACTGGTTTCATTAAGTGGCCACCTCATTCTTGTATTGCAGGATTTGCTGAATGGCAGTTTATCTGTTGCTTTTGTGACTTCACAAACTGTGATCCTACCCTCCCTCAGGCTTCTCCTATCCAGACTTAGGGGTCCTGGAGTTGTTTTATTTTTTTAAGTCTCCCAGTTCTGCATGTCTAGCCTCCTCATCTACCTGTGCTCTGTTTGTGAACACAGCACGTATAGTTGGAGTCCAACCTTACAGTATTGGACAGTCTTGAGGTAACAGGGCTGCTGGTAACGAGTTTCAAGTATGATTTTTATGGCATTACTAAAGTCTGCCACCTCTCAGATTAGTGAAACAATAATGCTATTTTCCGCCTCTGTAGAAGTTTACATATGAAAATCTGGATATGTTTATATAAATATTAATGAATTCTACTTTAAAGGAGCTTTATAAGGGTTTCAGTAAGAAAGAAAGAAAGAAACATAATGTTTCTAAGTGGAAAATCCTAAAATATACTGTACTTTAAGTGATATTCTGCCCTACCTAATTCTTTTTACATAAACTATTAAATCTGATTTTATTACATTATAGGTTAAAATTGCTTCAATCAAGACATTGCTTTGGGATTTGAGGTTTTTTTAACTATGGTCTTATGATTATACCCATTAAATCTGCAGAATAGAAGTGATTAAAATGTTATGCTCTGCATATGTCCACCAAGTATACGGAACTTGTACTGCTTGTTAAAACAGGAAAGTGATGACATTATTATGAGGTAGCCTGTGTATAACCTTTTTAATATAAAATGATACTGAGCAAATGGAATTTAAAAGTCAGAGAACACATAGATTTCAGTATTCTAAGTATTTTTAGGATTTCTTAGAAATCCATATTGTTTCAATTATGAATAGAATATTACCCATATTGTGGTTAATAAGGTACAATGACTCCAAAATTTCCAGCTGATCATCCAAATGTTTTGAGAATTTCTTATTTCTTATTATTTCTTATTAAATGCTTGCCTAAAATTCAGGTTTTATGCACACTTAAATGTAATCCTCAAATTTCTTTGAAGTTACTCTAAGAATATTTCTACTCCAGAATAATAATTCTGAATCTAGAGTATCTATCCTAGAATTTCTCTTATTATCCAGTGTTATGACAGTATAAAAGAGGTTACGTGAAAAAGGAACATACTCTGAATATACTGTTGCTACAAACTAACCTCTGATGTTGGGAGAATAGGTTTCTCTCGAACTCCAGGAATGTTCACAATTGATGATGGGGAATATATGGTATTTTTTTTCTCTTTGCACACCAGAGCCAACAGGAATGGGGTGATAAGGGAGGGACACAAAGATACCGCTGTAGTACTGCAATTCTAAATAAACCTGATAATAAAGTTAAATATAGATTATGAAGAGCTGACCCTCACCATTTTGCAGGGGAAACCATTTGGGCTTGGGAGAGCAGAAAGAAGTCAACTCAGTTTTAAGATATGTACTGCTTTTAAATTTCCCTACTGGCTCAGTGCATTAGTTGGCTTGTCACATCACATTTTCTGAGCTTCTTTGTGTTATGTCACATAATATGACAGAGATAAGCCTTGTGACAAATCACACAAGCCAGCATGTCAGCGGGGAAATAGGAAACTGACAGTTTTCTGAACAGTCCCATAAAAACACTCAATAGAATTCTGTAAAAATTAACTTTTTAGAAATCTAGACCTAAGTTTGTTCTTGCTGAAAGCTGCCTCTTCAAACAAACTTCAGAGTAGTAATTTTAAAAAATTAAGAAAAAAGATGAAAATAACTCACATCGTAGGGGCTCTGGCTGATGTGTGGGAAGAGCTTAGACTGGGATGGTGGATGGGGGATCCAGCCCCAGCTTTCTGTTCTGCCCCCGCTATACACATGTCAGAGCTTCTCATCCCTCGCTCCTGACCTGCAATTTTACAGTCTTAAAGCACAGCACTGGAATATATACTGATTCATGAGTAGCAATGAGCAGCTTCTGTATGAGGAGAGCCAGGTAGTGTTTCGCCAGCCATACGAAAATAAGCAGCTGTCGCTTGCCCTTGTACAGAGTCAGACTGAATTGGTAGAGCCTGCCTCCCATCCATAACCCACTTTCTGTCTTTGCACTAAATAGTAAGGAAACATTTAGGCTCTCTTTTGTGTTGTAAGATGCTGGGGTGTTTTGTGTATTCGTATTCAGTATTTGTATTCATTCATAGTTTGCAGTTTCTATTTCAAAGACCCACCTTTTTCCTCCTTAGTTTTCTGTTTAGCGAGTGGCTCTATAATGAGGGGAAAAAAAGTGATTTTGACAAAATGTCTTTGGTTCTTGGGTGGCACAACCCTGCAGCTGTTATAAAAAGAGAAAGCTGTTAGAGGTGAACTTTCACATTTTCAAAAAACTTTGCTGTATATTGTACCTGGTTTCTGTTTTGCCTTTTTTTTTTTCTTTTTAAGTGCACGGTGTGTGCTTACAAACTAACCAAAGCAACGCAGTCTGTTCAAATCTAGCTGCAGCATTCGCACTAAAATTATATGGACAGTCACAAATTGAGAAGTTTGAGAGGAACCTTTTTCCTGAAATCAAAAAGAGGACTTATGCGTAACTGGATCTGGTAGCTCTTTATATATGTAATGGACTCTGTTTAATATTGTCAGTGGCTGTTTCCAAATAACAATAGGAAAAACACAACTTCAGTACAGTCAGTGTTAAAGTTAAGTTGTATGTACCAATATAGGACCTAGAACAACTGATATACCATTGTTCTCATTGGTTTATTGTAGTTTTAAAATTTAAAGGAAGTTGACTGATTGATAAGGCCCTCAGGCTGTTTTAAAAATGTGATCGTGTTTCTCTCTGCTACAGTTACTTCTGCCAGTTCGTGTTTTCCATGTTCCTGGACAGCTAAAGTGGTAGCATTACTTAGAGAGCTTTATGAGCAATTTGACAAACTCATCTGTGGATGGCATATCCCCATTTATTTTCCATTATTGTGTAAAATAAATAAAAGATATCATGGTAGCTCCATCTCTCGGGGCTGTGACTTATGTTCCCTAAAATAAAAATATTACAGTAGTTTGGGATGCTACTGCAACTGTGAATGCCACCCTAGTCTTCTCCTGGAAGTTACGATCCCCAGGGTAGTCAGGACTTCCATCAATCCTGTTACAAAGCAATCATGTCTGGCAGAGGGCTATAATGGACAGTTGGAAGGGGTATATTCTTAAAGTCTTGCAGTTAGATATATATACCAGAGTATGTATGGAATTCAGTTTAACCAGGTTTGCATGGATAAGCAAAAGGTTTGTTGCTGTTGTACTCTGTTGTTGTACTGAGGCCTGAGAGGATGAGTAGGGATAGGATACTACTGGACCTGGTACTGACAAACGAAGAGGGAATGGTGGAGGATGTTTAGGGTGGGGGCAGACTGGGCTGCAGTGATCATGAGAAGATAGAGTTCAGGATTAAGTGCAGTGTACACAAAATGGCAAGTAGGGTTGAAACCTTAATCTTCAGGAGGGCTAACTTTGATCGCTTCAAGGAATTGCTTGGACAAATCCCATGGGAGAGGGCTCTAGAGGGTCAGGGGGCTCAAGAGCGCTGGCTGCTATTTAAGCGTCACTTCCTCCAAGCTCAGGATCAGTGCATCCCAAAGAGAAAGAAATCAAGAAATCAGGCAAGGGAAGAAGGAGACCTGCATGGCTGAGCAGGGACCTTCTGAAAAAGCTCAGGTGGAAGAAGGGAGTTTACAATAGGTGGAAGAAGGGGCTGACTGCTTGGGA
>NW_009648441.1:3080377-3125903 GCF_000708025.1 Charadrius vociferus
AATACTTAAAGGGAGGGTGCCAGGGGGATGGGAACAGTCTTTTTTCAGTGGTGCCCAGTGATAGGACAAGAGGTAATGGGCACAAACTTGAACATAGGAAGTTCCATCTTAACATGAGGAGGAACTTCTTTACTTTGAGGGTAGTGGAGCACTGGCACAGGCTGCCCAAAGAGGTTGTGGAGCCTCCCACACTGGAGACAATCAAAACCCACCTGTATGCTGTCCTGTGGAACTTGTAGGTGACCCTGCTCTGGCGGGGGGTTTGGACTAGATGATCTGCAGAGGTCCTTTCCAACCTGACCATTCTGTGATTCTGTGATATTTGTTTTTGTAGAACTTTTGTATGTGAATAATTTCTGCATCCTTACTCTGCACCAGAAGGAGGTAGAAGATGAGAGGGAGAGAGAAGAGATGCAGGTTTTTTTTTTTTCTGCAACCAGTAAGAAAGATCTGACAACAAATGGAGTAATAAAATACCTGTTTTAATAAGATAGAATAAGAAGAGGAACACAGATGGCAAGTGTATGTTATGTCCATTCAGATGCTCAGAACCGTACTTTCATGCAGCATCAAACAGATCCTGGATGGGCTTTCCCACAGCATGCTGTGCAGATCCTGTTCACGGAGAGGTTTCTCCTCCCTCACGGACCCTTGTGCCTTTTATTTTGTGTAACAACCAGAATCATGCATCTTCTCCTGAGAGTTTGGATGTTATCTCTTCATAACACCCACCAGTGTGCAGCACAGGCTGCAGAGGGCACTCCAGCAGATTCCCTTACGGCAGCTACTCATGCTAACATACGGGTTTCTCAAGCTAGGTTCTCAGCAGCTACTCATGCTAAAGCATGGATTTCTCCCAAGTTATAAGCACAAGTAAAGCAAATGTGGCCTATTCAAGACTTCAGAGTTTTCTGCAAGGTTCACAGTATGATCCTCTAGTGGATGTTGGCTACCGGTTTTCAAAATAATGTTTTTAACTATGGCTATGTTGAAGTTGCATGGGGAGGAGAGGCTGGAATCCTAGAGAAAAGGGGGAAATTACATTTATCCTGGATCCTTCATGAGTGGTCACTTGTGAACTTGAAAAGCCATAGTTATGTATTTTGCCATGTCTACTGTAGTGAATCTTGATAACATATAAAAAAATCTCTGATGGAAACAGCTCAGGGATTATTCTTTGATCAGGTAACTGCAGACGTGATGAGTCAGAGATGTATTTCTCTGTCCCCAAATTTATTTTCTGTGATGGTAGAATCAATTGCATTTACTCATGCTGATTCTGAAACAGGAAAATAATTTCTTGGATGACTTGCTGTTGCCATCAATATTTAAACGTACTTAAGAATTTGTAAAATAAACTCCTGTTTTGCACTTGCAAGAAATTTTCCTGCACTTACTGAAGACTATACAGGAGGTTCTGTAGAGTTTGTTACTGACTCTTCTTTAGGAGGATACTGCAATCTGTAATTCAAACCCAATCAAATTCTGCACCTGTACAGAGGGGAAATTCAATAAGGTGTATGTGAAACATAGCCAATAAAAGAGTTCAATACATTTTGGGGGGAGAAGGATCGTTTGGTGTAATCTCTTGTAGATCACAGGTTGTTAAACTTCAGTTATCTCTGTTCTGAGCCCAGCAGGTTGACTAAAATACATCCATCAGAATAGGATCCACTATTAACTTCCTTTCTTCCATTAGCAATCCCATATACATCTTTCGTAAGAGGAAGAATAGCGTCTAAAATGACAATTTCCCCGCATTCCTGTGGTTTGGTGTGTCATTTATGTAAAATGGCTTTAGCAGTGTATCGTCCTCCCTCCAAAACAGCTTAATCTTGGGTTTTGCTTGTTAATATTTATGAATTGCTCTATATAAAAAGATTAAAAAGAGCGTGGCCAGCAGGTTGAGGGAGGTAATCCTTCCCCTCTACTCTGCCGTGGTGAGGCCACACCTGGCATACTGTGTCCAGTTCTGGGCTCCCCAGTTCAAGAAAGACAGGGAACTACTGGATAGAGTCCAGAGGAGGGCTACAAAGATGATCAAGGGACTGGGGCGTCTCTCTTATGAGGAAAGACTGAGAGACATGGGTCTATTTAGCCTGGAGAAAAGACAACTGAGAGGGGATCTCATCAATACTTACAAATATCTAAAGGGCGGGTGTCAAGAGGATGGGGCCAGACTCTTTACAGTGGTACCCAGCGACAGGACAAGGGGCAATGGACACAAACTGAAACATAGGAAATTACGTCTGAACATAAGGAAAAGCTTCATTATATTGAGGGTGGCAGAGCACTGTAATAGGCTGCCCAGAGAGGTTGTGGAGTCTCCTTCTCTGGGAATATTCAAAACCCACCTGGATGATTTCCTGTCCAACTTGCTCTAGTTGAACCTGCTTTGGCAGGGGGGTTGGACTAGATGATCTCTGAAGGTCCCTTCCAACCCCTACCATCCTGTGATTCTGTGAAATAGTAGTGTACTTCAAGTAAGAATGTGCTGTAAAATATGAATTTTATTTCGGAAGTATCTTGCTATTGTTTCTTGCTTGCCCTCCCCCTCCCTTGTTTTAATGAAACCCTGGTTGCTGTTTTGTTCAGGGATATGTTTACTGGCTTTTACTTCTTTAAGGTTATTAAACCCAGAGGGTCTGGCTGACTTAGCAGTTTATTCCCCATTTGGCTTCGTCTTTCTGCCTTCTGTTTATAATTCTCTTCTCTCTGACGGATACGTGTGCCTTACTTGCACTTGGCCAATTTGTGCTTTATTTCCCTTTTCACTTTGACAATTCTATTCATGTTGTGAGCTTGCTGGTTCATTCTCTTTTTAACCATCATGAATAATTGAAAATACCCTTTGAGTTTATTTTCTTCTTTCCCATAACAAAATATGTGAGAAAAAAATATCTTGCTGGATTTATCTTGATTTAACACAGTTATGTTTAAAGTCAAAATGGAAGAGCTTTTTGTATGCATTCTTCTCTGTTTGTTCGCTTATATACTTGTTCGCCAAAGTGCACAGAAGTCTGACTTTTAAATATTGCATGATAGTTGAAGCTGGATATACCTGATCCCACTTGTTTTTATATAGCTACGATATTAAATGTCATGAAAATTTTGCACATAGGAAATTCTGTACAGATTGTTTTCCATAATGTTTGATTTTTCACAGACTTTATTATTAGTCATTTCAAAGTTTCTGGTAACTGTCATTAAATGTATTGGGAAAGTTCTGTGTCTATGGACATGTATGGATCACAAATATAAGAAAAACCACACTGATTATGTTTGTTGTTACCAAGTTACATTCCTTTCATTGTCCGTTGTCATGGATTTACTTTCCATGGTTGTGGATACGCTTTATTGCAGAGTTATCAGGAGATATAACAGGAATGTCACTGACAGCCGAGCGTTGCTTTGGTACAGTTTGGTGAAGGCAGTCACCAGAGTTGACTGGAAAAACTGGCACTGTTGTGACATGTTTGAAGATTTTGAAACTTTTCAGTCATCAATGAACAAAAAACCCTAAAACTGTGTATAGTTTCATGAAATGGGATTATGCAGAGTGCTAGAATCTGAACTGGGTTTTTTCCTCCCAAGTTTTTTTTCTCTTGTGAACTTGGGCTTGATAAGCTATTCCCTGTACCTATTTTTGGCAAAGTTTGACTGAAGTTTCCAGCACTTATACTGGAGAACTGCTGATTAAGTGTAAACTTTTATTTGTTTTAATTGTTTTAATTGATCACTGCAGCTTCAAAAGCTAAACATATTAATGGTGGTTTTTATCTCTATGGCAAAGCGAACAAGGTGGTGTTAGAGCAATGTTGTGGTGATGGGTAAGTCTACACACATGATTGGCAGTTACCAGGCTGCTTGTTTGTAGTTTTTCCCTCTACAGCTTTATTTAATACTTTTGTTTCTAAGTATTTTTCTAGCATCATGCCAAAGACTTTGCAGCCATTTTCTGAAACCATACATTTTAAAGACTGACAGTCTAGGCACAAGAGGGCATATTCCTTGCAGATTGCTTCCTTTCTCTAACTGCTGGGTAATGCCTTTATGCATGTAATCCTGTTCTTTTCAGGTTTGGGTTGTTGGGTTTTTTTTTGACATGTGCCTTTACAGGACATGTCTCTCACATGTTCAAATTTCAGATAACAAGGATGATAAAAGAAAAGGAGAACCGTCTGGTATAAAGCTTAAAAATGGTCTCAATCTTGTAGAATTAAAAAACAAATGCCAAGAAAAACAGAAGAAAGTGGGATTATGTGAAGACAATACAGATACGTGCCTTGAGGAGCTATATGTTGGAGTTACAAAGTGACATTAAAGTTTCAAGCTCTTTATTTTTTCTTGTTCTCAGATCTCTGTTACACTGCAACTTACTTTCCCCTGACATTGCCTTTGCACCACTTGAGCATCTGAGCTGTGTCCTGGGCAACAAAGTCCAGTTAGGAATCTGGCATTAAATAAAGGCCTTGGCCACCCTCCCCCTGAGTCACGTGGCAGGATGTTCAAGTAAAAAACATTTTTGTTGGATTTCAAGCACAGAATTTCTTCAGAAAGTTGATAATGTTTTGTGGTGGAAGAGGAAGTTTCCTACATTTAACAATTAAAAAAAAAAAAAAAAGGAAAGAAAAGAAAAAACCCTGCAAAATCAACCAGTTGGATGCTTTGGCTACTCTTTATTGCTTTGTTCTGATAGTTTATTTGTGTCCTTCATTAACTAGAAATGATCCTTTGTTGGAGATAATCATCCAAGCAAACACTTGGAACAAATTTTTATGTGTCAGTGCAGTTCAGTTTTTTTTTTATAATGAAAGGAGTTTTAATCCTCTCCTCCTCTGTGTCAGAAACCTGCGAAACAAAACCTTTTAATATTTGAACCAGCAACAGGAGAGAAGTGCTGGGTAAAAGGTGCATGATGGTGACATACTGCAATGTATTTCCTAAATCATAAAGCTGTTAGTGAGAAAGTGAGATTTCACGACGCTTTAGTGGTAAAGGTGATAATCTGTTAAAGCCACTTTCTTATCAAGTTATTGTTGCTAAATTATTGCAAAGATATGTTGCTGGAAAACTTAGTGACTGGTGAAATTTTAAAAAAAATAAGAAAGCTGGGAATAAAAAATCACTTTTTACTTTGCCTTGAGCTCACTTTTTTTGTAATGATAGCTCATTTGGTACTGCAGTGAAAACTGTTCTGGTTATTTAATACAGTTAATATTTACTGAGTATGCTTAAGCATCAGCCAGTTAAATTGAGTGGTCTAGAGTCAACAACCACTGGTCTTTCACTGTTTCCACATCTCTAAAATTATTCAAAATCAGGTCAAGAGAAACTGAGCAGGGAAAGAAGGAACAGAAAGTCCCCAGACACTGGAATTTAGTTCTACAGAGGAAATCATTATAGCCATGCCAAACTGGTAGACCTTGTTAATCTTCAGGGATATGCAGTGGGCACACTGATTTTATCAATGATGTTATTGGTATTGTGGTGTAATACTGTTGTCATGGTACAACACACTGCAGATTTACTTAAACAACTTCCTTATGTTGTAAATGTAGAGGTAAAGTTTCAGGAGACACAGAACTGAAGAAACATAAAGCTGATGGAACGTGTCTGGGAAGAGGAAGTTTTTAGAAGAGCATTTCGGGATGAAAGGAAACAATTAAAAGTAGGGAATCTGGGTAAACCTTTAAGTCGATGACTTACAGAAATTGGCTTTTTTTCCTAGTCTTTTGCTGTAGTGCGTTTTGTTTAGTGTTAGACATCCATACTCTTTTTCTCAACTTCTTTGATAATCCATCGAGATACCTTGACATCTTGTATTTGGTCTTTGATCTTCTAGACATTTGAACTGTTTAGTGTTTTGCACCAGGAGGTACTGGTCTGTTGTGACCCTGATAACAAAGGCACTTAGGTAAGGTTTCATTTAAAAAGCTATTTACTAGAGCTAATACTATAAGAAAAGAATAGCATAGATAATCTTATGCCATTTTAGATGTTGAGAGTCCTGAGCAGTATACAGCATTGAACAGGACTCCAAGCCACACACAGCGCGCCATGCAGACCTCCTCCATAGCAGAGATTGTCCCCTTTTGGTCATTCAAGCGATTACAGATTTTCCTACAAGGGAACAGCTCCATTTATCGTGTCTACAGTCAAACAAACGATGTTCTCATGAGAACTTCTTGCTGCACTGCTAGATAAAGGCAAGGCCGTGCAGGTGGTGTAATTGCAGGTATGGAGTGGGAGCTGCCTGCAGCCTCCTCTGTTAGGATGAGTCAGTTGAGGTGATCCTTCATCCATGGGGTTTATGCAGCACAGCACAGGCCTGAGGGCCAGGCTGTATGTGCAGTGGACCAGGATCAGGATCACTACATTTGCATCACAACTTCATTGCTCTGAGTCATCCTATTGATTTTTATGGGCTTGCTATCCATAAGATTATGGTCCTAGATAGGACCTCTCCAAGAAAGCAAGATTCAGGGCAGTGGACTATCAACATAGACCTCATTGGCCATATAAGTTGACCACACGAATCATAGGATGACATCAGTGCTCCATGATCCTTTTAAAAAAGATAGTCTTTCATTAACTTATCTAAAATAGGACTCATGAACAAACCAAACAGCTGAGCTGAGCTGAGAAATGTTGCTTTGAAGGTGGACTGTGGGGAGAAAGAAAAAAAAAAGCACAGTGTAGCTAAGCCTAAATCCTTCCAGAGGAAAACTATGTTGAGAACTCCAAACTAGCTGTAAAATTACTGGCAGAGTGAGAACATCACTGGTTGGGTTTCACATGATCATTAAGGGAACCTTAGCTGTGTGGGAAACAACATCCACTGAGCAATTGTATGCTGGATGAGTACATTTGGTAAAATATTATGCAGCCAATGCATACTTCTTTTCAGTCACATTTCCTTTGAAATATACTTTTTAGTAGTATGTAAGCAGCTTTTGTGGTATAAATACTATTTATTGCAAAATGTCTGTTAAGCAACTTGATACAAAATTTTCAACCGTTCTTACTTATGAGTGTGTTAAGTCAGATCTTACAAGACATGGAGCATGGTTGAATTTTTGTACTGACATTTTCAATAAATACTTATCTTTTTTTCTCTTTGTCAGTGAGACAGTCCCTGTGGGGTGTTGCCGGTTTTGTTCTTTGTTTAATGTTTAAAAAATAAGTAAAATTAAAGGAATAAATTATGCTAACCTCCATGTGCACAAGAGAAGAAGATTTGAAGTACTGCAGTCGTCATCTGTGTGGAAAGAAACAACATCGCTACAACTGGTTGACTCCAGAGCTCGTATTTTGTGGACAGGTTGGTCGTTTTGTTGCTAAAGTGGGAAGGAGACGTGCATTTGAAACTACTTGCTCTGGCTGTTCACCATGATTGGTGGAAATGAACTGTGTTGTGGAGTTACCTTGTTTTTTACTGTGTGCATAAACATGGGATACTCACCGTGCCTTGATTTTAAACTCCTACCACAGGTTCTCGGGTGAGACACAAGGTCTGGGCCTCTGTAGTCAATGAAGATAGTCTTCTCCAAATGCAGGTCGGAGAACGTAAATCAGCTCCTCCACAGAACTAACAACAGAACTGGGGAAGAGTCTCTAACTATGATACAGTGGTGTGGTTTTCCCCGGTGGTAATTTTACAGTGGCCTAAGTAATGAAAATTTTATTTATAATTTGCCATAGAAAAAGAAGAGAACCTTGTGTTTTTATTTACACAGTACAGCCTGAAAAAGCACAGTGTTATTCTGGTAATGGTTGCATTATTTGAAATTGGTCCTGGACTTAAATTTTCTGTATGTTATTCCAAGAAGTACAGAAGAAAATCCACATTTCCTATGATGGGCCTTTTTTTCTCTAAGTTATTTATGCTGGGCATTTTTTAATATATTCTGTGCTTTAAATAGTTGTGTGTAAGGAAAAATAAAAATGAAGTTTCCTCTGGGAAATGCTGCTATTATAAAACGGTCTGGTTTAGAAGCTGTTTTTTCTCTGTCGTCCCCCTTAGGCAGTATCAGCTGTATTTATTGATATCTGCATCTGGCATGTCTAAATCAGAAGCTGGATCAGAACTGAGGCAGGTTATTGTAAAATATTTCAGATCCTGATGAGCATATGGGTTTTCTTGTCAATTTTCTCACCAATGTCAACATTACTTTAGTGCTGGAGATCACTTTATTTTTGTACAAAATCTATTTCTGCCCTCTACCCCTCTAGAAGTATTATTTGGACAAGCCAAAGAACAATAAGAAAAAAGCGATTTAAAAAATCTTCTGTTGGGTTTGACAAAATAAAATTTCTGTGTTAGTGCTACGGGAAACTGAGGGTCTTATCCCATTGCTTTCCCTTGAACCCTCTTTGTACCATGCAAAATCAATACACTCTGTGCCAAGAGGCTTGTTCTCAACACTTACCTGAATGGGAAGCAGATAAAATGCTTAAAGACAAATAAGGGGCAAGCCTGTTTATCTACATCTGCAGCTTTCGTTGGAGGGCTGTGGCTAGCAGCCTGAATGAAGCTGGCCGTCTTGGAGGTAAACCTGTGCAGAGAGTACCTGGCAAGCTGTTTCTGAGCACATGGAAAAAATTCAGGGAAGCTTGTTGGTTTCCTTGATGACTATTGTGTTTGCTGTCACTCCTTGGAAAACTTTTCTTTGTTGAAGTTGAATGCTCTGTATGCTGTTCTTTTTGGTGGTACTGCTTCACATTCTTGTGTCCGAATACTCTGAACTCTGGTCTTAAGTATCCAAACTGGTGTCAGGCATGAATGGGACTTATTTTTGTAACGTTTACCCTCTCCTTACCACTGAATGGGGATGGGGGTCGATGTCAGTGTGTGGGTGTCCGTGTGTGTAGAAGACACATCTGTGCTCTGCACCTACCATTTCAGTGACACAGTTCTGGCGTGATTGCCATAGAATAACTGAAGGTTTGTGAGGATCTGTGCTACGAAGGCAGTTGGAGTTTGGATGTGGGTATATAAACACGTATTGTGTGAGCCACCTGGACATACTGTGGAAGTGTCATGGGATAGTTCATTAAGTATGGAGCTGCAGTTCTGGATAGAAGGCACTGAGGAAGCAGGACAGCCAGAAGGGGTGGAATAGAGGAGTAGGTATGAGAAGTAGGTTATGAAACAAACGCTGGTTGGGAAAAACAAAGGAAGAGAAAAAGAAGTAACTCAGAGAACAAATGGTGCAGAATTTCCAATAAATTCTTATTTATGCTAGAGAGATTTTGCTAACTTCTGTGAAGTGCAACACTAGATTATGAGCACTTGGGTTAACCTGCAGGCTGTTAGCTAAAGATAATGCATAAAACCTAGAAAGAACTCTAGCTTGAGGAACAAACAAAATACGCATTGGCTTGCCCTTCACACCATCTGATGTTGTGCTATTGTATTGCCAATAGATTTTTACCTCTTTATTCTTGAGTGCAAGCTCTTGTATTTGTACATGAACAGGTGATCTAAAAAGAGCTATAAATATAGATTGGGCTATGTAGAAAGTGAATCCTGAGTATGTGCTTAGGCAAGGAAGGGTTCTTTTAGAGCAGTGCTTGATTTTATTGCAAATACTGGAAGAGGGTAAGAAAAGAAAGGAAAGAGAAGGTGACGGGCATGGAAGGTTGAGTTCGCCATATTACTTTAAGAAGGGGTTTTGCTCATGTTCTCCTGTCAGGCTTTGTCTATAGCTACATAAGCACAAAACTTTCCAGTCAAAATATGGATTTCAAGCTGGTTACAATGCTTAAATCAAATCACTCAGATTCAAATTAAGTTGAAAAGTTTTGCCATTTTATCTTCAAGGGGAATCCCTTCTCAGCAAGTGTCTGCAGGTGCTCTAGTAGGTATCTGAGCGATCTTCTGCCAGCCATCTTCCTATTTACCCACTTCATGAAGGGGGAGCATGGGACATAATCGGTATTCTGCATGACGCTTTGTTTGCTTTGTGTTTTCCCCAGCTATTCCTCTGTGTAAGGAAAAGGCAGGTAGGGCTCAGTTTGGAAATGACACAAAATGCTGCTTTGCCAGTTTACCTGGAGGATATTTTGAGGTTCTAACTTTATTAATGAAAGGGAACCACTTATGATCCTACCTGAGTGATGGCTTATCACCATTGTGCTGAGCCCACATGGTTCTGTCTCTGTGGGACTGGATAAGAGTGTGCCACATTCCCAGGGCAAGCTTGTTAATGTAAATGGCATTCTTCCCCTCTAGGGGATAAACCTGCTACAACAGCAGTCAGACATGACAGCCAACTTCTATTGCAGGAGGAGAGGTTCATTGCATGAATAGGCAGAAGCTTTCCTAGATGTCTTCAAAACTTCTGAACTCTCAGTATGAGAGAGGTCAGAAGCTGCTGAACTCTTATTACCAGCGTTCAAACAAAAATAGACAAGATTTCCACCAACTTCAGTAGACCTGTGGTGCGTGTAGGAAACTGAGATGTCTCTGTTGTAGAACTTGCTCTCTGTTGCCTATTCTTGATTATAGAAGCTGCACGGGGGTTGACCTGTGGGCAAATAATCAGGAATGGGAAACTGTTATCAACAGCACATCAGGAGAATGTTTTATCTTATTTTTTCAAGGTGTTCTTTGTGAAATAAGGACAAACTTGCCCACAAACCTAAAAATAAGCAAATCTCTCATCAAGGGAGACCAGAAGAGAAGATCCTTCCCTCTACCCTTACAAAGCTGCTGTATATTATACGAGACTGTTTATGTTCACAGACAGTACAGACTGAGCACCAGAGAAATGTCAGTAAATAACTAAATAATCAGTGAACTGCCTGAGAGAGTCCTTTCTCTTTTATTCTGGATATTTGAAGTGATTTTCATATGGGATAACTCTGTTTTAGTAGTGAAACATTTATGCAGTGCCTCAGACAATAGCTGTAACTGAAAAAACCTGTAGGCTGCTGGAAAAGATTCTGCTATCTGTGTAGAAGAATAAAGGATGTACTTCAGTAAAATATTCAAGATGTGGCAGATATATTTTATTACTGTGTTTTGTGAATGCACAAAATAGATCCCTGCGGAGATGGAGAATGAGATGAAGGGAAATCCACAAAAGTGATTATGCTGAAACTGGTGCTGTAAATGCATGCTTGAAAGGACAAAGGGTTGGTTCTTGAGAAAGTCTGTGTGCATGCACACTTGTATGCTAAAGCATTGGAGGCCAAATCTCAAGAGCTTTGGGTGACTGAAACCATATCTGTTTTTGATTCTCTCATAGTGTCCCTAATCACGTGTGAGAGAGGCATTTTGCAAGGGTGAAGCTATTCTCAAATGTTCTGAGATTCAGGCCTGCGCTTCTTTGCTTCTGTTTGCCATGGTGCTTACCTTTCTGCACAAACAAGCATGACAGCCAGTAACTGAGAGGTGGAAATACATCTTCTTCCTTGGTATTAAGTGCTGTGTTTAGCTTGCTGCACCTGGCTTGGCTTCTTCCCTAAAGCTGCTCTGGATTCTGTGGATTTAAAATTTGGAATAAATTAAATTCCTTATATTAAACAGATGGTTTTAACAAGCCCAAGATAGTAAAGACACTCATTCCTCCAGCGTTTTGGTGATTTTTTTAAAGACTTGAATTGAACAAGCATTTATTATATGCAGTGCTTATTTATAATCAGTTTCATAATCCATATGCTTGAACCTCCTAACCAAAAGCAAGAACAACTCTCAAAGTCCTTTCCCCTTCCTCTAGGACAAACTGGAATAATTTTTAAAACTTTTTTTACTAATCTGCCAAGGATAAAGTTTTGCTATTAAAGGATTACACGTAATAATGCATCAGCACTCCATACTTCCCTGTCTTGACATTCTGAGCATTACAAAAATCAAGAGTCAGAGCCTGTGCATTGTATGCATCTGTAAGTGTGACAGTAATTCACTTGGCTTTGAAAAGACCTATGTTTTCCTTGGATGTGCATTTCTAAAGTCTGCATTTCACTCTAGATGTTTGTCTACCACAGCGCACAGAGCTGTCCTCTCCTGTTCTTCCTTTGCATAGCTCACAGCTGTTATTCCCTTGTTGCTCATGCCCTTGATGAAAATGTAGCACTTACGGTTAAAAAAGGAACTCTTTCTTGTTTGATTAGGATCTCCTTAGTTTGCCCTATTAACTGGTTGAAGGGGACTTTTGTCCTTCAGCTGACTCCCTTTTCATTTCGCAAAGGGCTTGTGTTCCTCTTAAAGGCTTTTTCCTGTCACAGCTGTCTTCTGCGGCCATTAGCTTCAGAACTGGAGTGAGGCACTTTGATATCCAGAGTGCCATGCTGCTCTCTGCCTCCCGAGACCTTTCCTGCCACTGCAGTGGACCAGCAGCCCGTCTCCCAGAATACTAGCAGCTAAGCTTGCTCTCATTTGGCCTTCTTTTGCCTTGCTCTCTGCTCAGTTCAGTGTTTTGTCATTTGACTAAATGCAATCCTTCATTGTCATGAGTTATGTGTTAAGTGAGATAAATTTCATGTTTTGAAGAAAGTGCAAAGAAAATGAGACCTCAAGCCTTGTGCAGGTGAAATGTATCAGACTTGTATATGGTGGTCTTGAAAAAATTGTTTAGGGAGGAACAAGTGCTGGTTGACCTAGCTGTCAGAAATGGTCTTCTGTGGTTTTTGTGTTTTGTTTTGTTTTTTTTTTTTTCTCTTTTCTACTAACCCAGAACAATGTGTAGAAGACCACATACACGTTCTTTGCTGTGTGATTTGCCAAATAAACGTATGACTACTTCCAGTGCTAGGTCAGGTCAGCCATGACTTTGTGTAGCCCCAGCAAGTCTTGAAAAGCTCCGAGGATGGAGAATCCCCAACCTGTGTGGTAGACTGAAGTATGTGTACACGTATCTCTGAAGGAAGCAGCAGAGAACAAATCACTCTGAATAGCAGGGCTGAAGCACTTTAATAGACCTGAGGTTTATTGCTTCTAGAGTCACTTGTTCTAACAACTGTCATCTTTGCAATGGCACAGCACAACTTTGATTCACAAGCCTTTTCCTGGGAGAAACAAACTAGGTGATACTTCTGCAGCGTTTCATCTCTGTTGGTTTTAGGATGTGCATAATGGTTTTCCTTCTTTTAACATGCAGCTTTTTTGCAGATAGTAGGTTGCTGATTATAATCCATTGGTTTGCTTTTATCAGAGTTGCTCAGTCACTTGTCTTTCAAACAGTGTAATCATCCTTGTTGATTTGTGCTTCAACCAGCACATCAGCGTCTGTGTCACTAAACGTGTGATTCCATAGTCACCCACTGAGCTCTGGGTAATCCTTGCAGTTGGCGTCTTTGCAGAAAAAAAAAGCAGCACTGTGTCTTGTTCAAATGAAACATAGGTGCAGGAATCCAGCACCATACCCGACTTCTGCGTCTCATTGAAATTGGAAAGGCTACTGAAAACAAATCAACAAACAAAACATCAGCACAGCTGAGGCAGACAACAGGAATTGAAACTAGAAAATTTGGGTGCAGAATTGG
The DNA here is from genome assembly GCF_000708025.1 of Charadrius vociferus. Classification (NCBI taxonomy): domain Eukaryota; kingdom Metazoa; phylum Chordata; class Aves; order Charadriiformes; family Charadriidae; genus Charadrius; species Charadrius vociferus. The sequence goes on from NW_009648441.1 coordinate 3,093,869, forward strand.
TAACAAAAAGGACCAAAAGTATTCAATCATCATAAGTCCATTTGTGTTAACTGCCATAAATAACATAAAGAGGATTTTTTTTTTTAATGTGTAGAAGACCTAGCTGTGTACAAGGACTCATGGCACTAACTAGTGTAACAATACACTACAGAACGAGGAAGCATTCCTCATAGCAGCAGAGTTACAGATGGATGCAAACCCTGAAACTGATTGCAGCCCCCAGTGGGGATTTCAGTGAGTATTTAAAGACGTGTGAAGCACAGCGGGTACACTGGACACAGTAAGGAGGGAGAGTCCAACCCAAAATTCATAGAACGACAAATCTCATCTTGACTCCAAAAGATTTAGTTATTTTGGGGTTTATTTAGAGCTGACTGGTAGAAGACAAATGAAGCTGTTTCATGAGCAGCAGAATTAACATCCCTAGGTTTTCTATGGATTTATCCCCCATCCCCTAGTTTTTCTTCCTTGTCTCCACTGTGCTTCCCTACCCACTGTGTTTGGCTGGGAAGAAACTGCAGCCTTTATGTCTACTTACAAACTAACCTCAACGTGCTGATTTACAAAGCTGGGTACTGCCACTTGATTACATAAGGACCTAAGTTACAAATTATTATTTAACGATCTACTCAGCCACTTATATTTTTAATGAAACTTGTAAGAATTTAATTAATGTGTTCAAGGCAGCTCCCTTTTGTCAAACTCAATCTAATGTGGCTAATATAGTCAAAAGTTAGAGGAGAGTGCAGTGCTGCACCCTAAGGTCAATCTGAACAAGAGAACGTTTTACAAAGCATCGTATGAGCATCATGGTGGAGTGTGCTCTTGTACATTGAAAGTGTACAAGTGCAAGGTCTCTGGGAAATGAGAGGTAATTAGTGGTGCCGCATTCCACAAGGGCTTGGTAGCCTCACAAAAGCGCACCTGCAGGCACCAAAAGCAAAAGTTGATTAAAGGAAGAGCAGCAGCTGATTTCCGAAATGGAACAAAATTATCTTTTCAATTAATAAAAGACTGTAAACACAGACAACTGAGGGCAAATCTGCCGTATAGCAAACAGTTTTTTCATACATGCAGGTTTGGATTAACGTTCTGTAAGACTGAACAGAATAGTTTAGATTTTGACTATTATTTGTGTTTTCTGTAGTACTTATTAGTGTGTATTTGCTAGTAATAATGGACAGAAGGAGTTGGGAGCTAGATAAACCAAACATTGCACAGACTTACTGTCATCATCAGAAGAAGAAACAATCAAAGTTTACAGAAGGATGTGACTGTGGGGAGTAATGTAGATTGTTTGTGGCAGTTCCTTAAATCTGCCTGTTTTAATTTGAAATACCCGCAGTGGTTTTAGTTGTTGAACACATTGTCTACAATTGGTTATGTTCTTTCTGTAAACTTAAATGCATGGTGAAAAACATGTAAAGCAAGTATAAATAAAACATGGATAAGGCATACATTTCATATCTAATGGCAAAAACGCACTCAAGATTTTCACCTAAAAATAAGCTAGTGACGTGCTTAGCCATGGTCTATGGTCTGATGCAGCTGGCTAATATTCAAGGACTACCTCTGCCAAGCTCAGGAGCAATGTATACTAACAAAGAGGAAGTCAGGCAAAAACACCAGGAGGCCTGCGTGGATGAACAGGAGCTCCTGGACAATCTCAAACAGAAAAATTAAGCCTATAGAGGGTGGAAAAGAGGACAGGTAGCCCAGGAGGTATACAGAGAAACTGTCTGAGCAGCCAGGGATCAGGTTAGGAAAGCTAAAGCCCAGACAGAGGTAAATCTGGCCAGGGGTGTCAGGATGAACAAGAAAGCCTTGTATAGGTACATCAGTGGCAAAAGGAAGATGAGGGAAAATGTGGGCCCACTTGGAAAGGAAATGGGAGACCTGGTCACCCGGGACATGGAAAAGGCTGAGATACTCAACAACATTTTTGCTTCAGTCTTCACTAGGAAGCATTCTAACCACACTGCCCAAGTCACAGAAGACAAAGGCAGGGACTGGGAGAATGAGGCACCGCCCACTGTAGGAGAAGACCAGGTTCAAGACCAGCTGAGGAACCTGAAGGTACACAAGTCCATGGGACCTGATGAGATTCATCCGCGGGTCCTAAGGGAACTGGCGGGTGAAGGTGCCAAGCCACTGTCCATCATCTTTGAGAAGTTGTGGCGGTCTGAAGTTCCTACTGACTGGAAAAGGGGAAATATAACCCCCATTTTTAAAAATGGTAAAAAAGAAGACCCGGGGAACTACAGGTCGGTCAGTCTCACCTCTGTGCCCAGCAAGATCATGGAGCAGATCCTCCTGGAAATTCTGCTAAGGCCCATGGAAAATAAGGAGGTGGTTGGTAGCAGCTAACACGGCTTCACTAAGGGCAAATCATGCCTGACAAATTTGGTGGCCTTCTACGATGGTGTTACAGTGTTGGTGGATGAGGGGAGGGCAACAGACGTCATCCACCCAGACTTGTGAAAAGCATTTGTCACCAATCTGCACAACATCCTGGTCTCTAAATTGGAGAGACATGGGTTTGACCAATGGACCACTCGGTGGATAAAGAACTGGCTGGACGGTCACACTCAAAGAGTTATGGTCAACGGCTCCATGTCCAACTGGCGAGCAGTGACAAGTGGTGTTACTCAGGGATTGGTACTGGAACCGGTACTATTTAACATCGTTGGTGACATGGACAGTGGGATTGAGCGCACCCTCAGCAAGTTTGCTGATGACACCAAGCTGTATGGTGTGGTCAACACGCTGGAGGGGAGGGATGCCATCCAGAGGGACCTGGACAGGCTTGAGAGGCGGGCCGCTGCGAACCTTATGAAGTTCAACAAGGCCAAGTGCAAGGTCCTGCACCTGAGCCCGGGCAACCCCAAGCACAAATACAGGCTGGGTGAAGAATGGATTGAGGACAGCCCTGAGGAGAAGGACTTGGGGGTGTTGGTTGATGAGAAGCTTTCAACATGAGCCAGCAATGTGTGCTCGCAGCCCAGAAGGCCAACGGTGTGCTGGGCTGCATCAAAAGAAGCATGGCTGGCAGCTCAAGGGAGGTGATTATGCTCCTGTACTCTGCTCTTATGAGACCCCACCTAGAATATTGCATCCAGCTCTGGGGCCCCCAACATAAGAAGGACATGGACCTGTTGGAGAGTGTCTAGAGGAGAGCCACTAGGATGATCTGAGGGCTGGAGCACCTCTCCTATGAGGAGAGGCTGAGAGAGTTGGGGTTGTTCAGCCTGGAGAAGAGAAAACTCCAGGAAGACCTTATAGCAACTTTTCAGTATCTGAAGGAGGCCTACAAGAAGGCTGGAGAGGGACTTTTTTCTAGGGCATGTAGTGATAGGATGAAGGGGAGTAGTTTCAAACTGGAAGAGTGTATATTTGGAACAGATATTAGGAAGAAATTTTTCACTCTGAGGGTGGTGAGACACTGGAACAGATTGGCTGGGGAAGTTGTAGAGGCCCCATCCCTGGGGGTGTTCAAGGCCAGGCTGGATGGGGCTTTGAGTAACCTGGTCTAGTGGGAGGTGTCCCTGCCCATGGCAGAGGACTTGAAACTAGATGATCTTTAATGTCCTTTCTAACCTAAACCATTCTATGACTCTTTTTCCGAAGTGTGGTATATTCCTTTAGCCATTTGTATTTTGAGTAGCCACAAAATACTTGTAATTCCCACACATTTTAAAAGGGACTTAACACAGGGAGAGAGATGATCAGACTTTAATGTAAAATGAACAGCAAACAGTGATCATCATGTAAACTCCTTCACTTTGAGACTGGGTCATGTGAACTCTCTTGGGCTTCATGATTAAAATATGGATTCTTGTAGCAGGAGAAAGCCAGAGTAACTTTCATTAAGTAACGGTTCGTGCATTTTTTGAAATTGCACAAGTTGATTTCAAGCGAACAAAAAACCCCATTGCTCTCCTCGAGCCTCCACAACTGAAGTGCTTTTCTTTAAGAAGTGATATATAAGTCACGGGTTTGTTTTTTGAGTCACACTTATGTTTATATAACATACAATTTATTTAAATCATCTCTCATCTGAATAATACTCTGTATTTCATTGTGGATGTGAGTTAGGCAGCCTGCAAAAATTCCAAGCTCTAGCTTGCTTCTGGTGTCACTTTTTGGCTTCTTTGTTCTCTTCTTTTATTTTTCTAAATGTATCTTACTCTGATTTCCTTGGCTTAGTTTTTGTTTCTCTGTTTTCTATTGTTGTAATTCAAGCATTTTCTACTGTCTTTTTGAAAGCAGTGTAATCAATTCAGTATAGCATTAAAATAATTCACTGTATAATTAACTTCAGGTCTTTCAATACTTGCATTTGATATGATATACAAAGTTATTTCCCTTATGAATTTCAATAAGTTAAAACTCTACAGAGCTTAATGAAACTTTAATGAAATGATGTTTTATCACACTAGTAGTATTTTCTACCATCTTCAGTTTTGAAACAGGGGACAAATCAGTGAATATAACTCTTGCATTTCCTAAATATCTTTGCAGAATGTAAGGGATAAATACAGGCTGCATCCAGCTGCATTAATGGTTACTGGTTGATCATTGTTGCTTGTACAAACATGTGTGAGCAATATTATTTTTTGAGTTTTATTCACATTCTTTTAAACTGGAACATGTTTCATATTCTTTAAAAAAGCCATAATGTTGAAATTAGATTCACTACGTGTTCAGTGTGTTCTTTTGCTGCTGATCTTTTTTGTTTTTTTTCTTTCTTAAGTATCCAGTTCCTTGATTAAAGAAAGAACAACCAACCAACCAACCAAACAAAACCCAAAACCGAAACAAAAAATCCCCAACAGCAGGAAGTGGATTAAGGGATGGCATATATGAAGTGGCTGTGGGATTCCATTTGGTATTCTGATATGTGATATGTAAGGGACCTTTCCTTTCTTTCGATAACCCCGTAATAATAGAAATGTGCAGGAGTTTCACAAAGCAGTGAAGAGAGGAATGAAACGGAGACTCAATAATACAAATCACAAAAAGAAAGGTGACATATGAATTGACTGTTTTGCTGGAGAGTTTCTGAGTGACCTTACTAGCTAGCATTTTTTTCTTTTTATACAATGTTATTTCTAGCATCTTGTTTCTTCTTCCTGAGGTGTTTGTCACCATTCAATTCATGCATGTTTTTCACATTAAAAAAACGTGTAAGTTAGAAACTGGAGATAAAACAAAGAAAAAAAAAGTGATAAAGAACAAGGCAGAATGAGAATATTTCCATTTCAAGGTAGTATAAATTCCACAATTTCCAAAACAGTTTTTGAAGTTGGATGCTAAAAAGTAAAGTTACTGAACAAAATTGGTCCTGTTTTACCTCAAACCAGGACATCTGTTCCCCCCCCTAGTCCCACCCCTCACCCTTTTTTTTTTTTTTTAATAAAATCAAATCTTGCATTGTCTGTAAATCCAAGCTTCTTCTATGCAGCTACATTTGATAAGACAGTAGGCCCATTCTTTTGGCATAGAAGGAGATTAATTTTTCCATTGCCAAAGGAGAGATTCTTGCTTTCAGTTTTAATCCTCCATAATCCCCCTACCACCTCCGTGCAAAAGTGCACAGAATAATTTAGATATGTTTCCAGGCTCAGAAGGGCTGGAAGTGGATTTGGGATTTAATTTAATTTTTCATCACAACTTTGTTCTGAAAGCATGAACGATAATTAATTGAGTTGTGTGAGCCTACTCGGCACTCCACTATGAGGAAAGGCAATCCTTTCTATAGAAGGTTCTAGTTAAAAAACTGTAGGCTACACAACTTAGATTTAAGGCTCACAATTTTTGAACGTGATTAGCAATAGCTGAATTTTGATCTATCGAACCGACAATTACACCAGTAATTGAATCGAAGTAAAGTCAGACCAAAAGCATATCCGAGGTACGTTAAACTCTTCATGAAAACATGACATAGATACCCCTTCTCCAGCCAAAGTTAGAAGATAAGTAACAGCGTGTCATCCAGCCCATCAGTTTTTTATTTAAAGATTTGATTTTAGATTACTTACTAGGTGTAGTTTGGATAGCCACTTATGTGTAGAAAGTGGAATAGCTTGGTGACTGTTATGGAAAGGCATACCATCAAGAACAAAGAAAGGAAATGGTCAGGGGATGCATAAAGGTGGAGTGAGTTTGCACAGGAGATAACAAAATATTAAGCAGTGTACATATGGAAATGGGGATGAGAAGGTAGTTTGGAGTGCACAGTTCAAAAGAACTATTGTAGGAGCTCATGAGCAAGCCAGGAGAGGGTGCCACTGGCAGAGAGCCTTCTGCACAAGTGTTTTGAACGAGCTGTAAGGAAAAAAGATTAAAGCAGATAAGCAGCATGCAAGGAATGAGTAATTTAGTAAGGGTGGGATTAGTCTTGAACCGCTTTCTGTCAAGAAGTTGCATGTGTATCTTAGTATGGTTTGCCTGGACTCCCTCAGTGTGCAATGCAACTCTATGGAACAATTCATCCTATGTTTTTTAAACACCTCTCTTTAAAAGTAGCCAATTGTCTATTGTTGGTGCCTGTTTCTCTTTCTTCATCAGGAAGGATGTCTTAAGTGGTGGCCTCAAATCAACTGTATGCAGCTGGAGCTGGGCGATTCTCATCCTAAAGAAGGTTAAAGAACTGGAGGAGTGCCAAAAAAGCACAGGGACAAGGGAGTGTTGGTGACATTCCTGATTTTGCCAGAAACCTGAGTTCAGTGGTCCCCAACCTATGCTTGCCTGCACACGCAAGTATCTGTCCTTCTGGCCGCAGAAAGATCAAGTTTAAACTGTAACTCCAAAGCCAGAGCCAATTGTGATATAACCTGGAGCACGCTGCTTTCTCAGGAGGCTTCCCCAGCTTCTGACAGGATTAGGCATCCTTGCTTCAGTTAGCCTGAAGAGGCTCCTGCTGTATTCAAGAACTGGTCTTTATGCATTTTTAAGTAGCTAAGATCTCACTGCTATTCCTGACAGTTTTTCCAATGGAAAGAGAGAACTATTTATTGATTTCTTGCAAATCACCTGACTCTAAGATTCTCTTTCAAAGCCAATCCCCAGAGGCTATAGAAATTGTAAGTAATACACAGTTTTCGTGCAATTCAGTGGACTCATATCTATGAATAATGAAAATGGAACTTTACCTAAAACTTAGAGAAATAGACTGTATGTTTAATTAAGTAAGTTTTCCACATACTGCATTTTCTCTACTGTTACTTAAAATGTTTGTCTTTTGAGGAAGATTTAATCCCCTGGGCCTTTTTAAGTCTCTAGAGTTTTCTGTCCTGGACCTTAAAACATTGCATTCATCATACCTTTTTTCCCTTCAAATGGCAATTGTTCTTTCATAATTTTAGGGATTTTTAATGTCACTCTCATGTTGAATAACAGAAGATTAGACTGTGCTGCAGCAAATTTGTATTCAATGTGCATAGTTGTATTAATGAGAAAACACATTCAGAAACTTCTCAAAACCTCCGAGTGTTGGAAGGAGGTAAGTTTTTCTTATGTTCTGGGAGAAAAATTCTTACTGTAGCACTTGTTAAAAATCCAAATGCCTTTGCATGCAGAGACAAGAATTGGTCTATCTATTCTGAACATTTTATCCTGGACATTTGGGAAGAAAGGCATGGGGGACGGCACAGGGTTTGGCTAAGCCTCCATTTTCAGTTGTCACCAGGAATAATTGAATGTTAATGAATAACGGAATGATGTTCTCATTCTTTTCTTGAGCTTTTCCATTTTTCGAAGGGACTGTCCCAGTCCTTTCCCTTTTAATCAGTTCCCAGCCCGTCACAGAGCTTCTGCTATTTTCCCTCAAGGATGACATGCTTCCCTATGTAAAGATGAAGGAGACATTTCAAAAATGTCATCTGTTCTGGACGCTAGGAGTCCTGACCTACAGTTTTCATATCCTCTAGGAATTTCCCTCTCAATCCATCATCTTCTGTGTTGTTGGAAAATTTTATCCCATGAGCGACTTCTACATGCAAATATATTATAGCATGAGTAAGTAAATGACAATTAAATTAAGTCTAGTTGAAGTCAATAGGAATTCTCATGCACATGACTTTGCAGGTGCTACAGGGTAGGTAACTTTGTATTTGGGAACAGGGACTAGAAATCAAAGCAAACATTTGTAAAACATACTTGAGAGCTTGTTCTGGTTTTATATTAAATGCTTGTCAGTTCCTATGCTATACTCTATCAGAATAACAGTATTGTATGAAAAAGGATCATTCACAGACATTTAAAATATTTTCTCTTTAATGCAAAACAGAGTCAGTAAGAATTTTAAAAATACATTATGAATATTTGGGATCGCACTAGCCAATAAATAAAAAAATGTATTTTTAAAGATACACACTCATTTTCAAGAATCTAGAAGATTCCTCACTGATATATACTGAGTCTCATAAAATTCTTCTAAAAGATTGCTTTAAAGCTGTTTCCATTTCAAATATGAGTTGATGTTCTTTGCGCCATTTTTTAAAAGAGCTTTGCAGCAAACTGTTATGCAGGTGTTCATCCCTGTATTTTTCTAAATGAATACAATTTCTTGGTTATATTGTATCTCCGCTTTTAGTATTATCCTACTAGGTATATTAGGAAGCTAACCTTTGAAGGACACTGGGTTTTAAAGCATTCTAAGACTGTTGATTATTTTTACATCAGAAAAAAAAATAACGAGATGCAAATCAGTCCTTCTGTATTCTTGAATCAAGCTTCTGTTAAAAGTAAATGTTTTCTTCACAATATTAGGAAGGAGAAAAGTAGACTCACAGGCTCTAAAGGAAATAATTTTGCAGTACATTGGATTTTTTAAACAGTAAGTGCAAAAGGTTTTTCTCCAGTGAAAGCTGGGTCCATTTTGCTGTCAGAAGAATTAGAAAGTAGGTATTTTTTTGGCGTAAAGCCCTGAGGCTCCACAGATCTTCCTTTGTTTCCTTTATCCAGCTGAGTATGTGGACTTGGGCTTTTTGTATTAATTAACTGTTTGTACCTTTGCTTCTGATTTTTTTTTGTTATCTGGTAAGGTAAATCCTTATTTTTTTTGTTGTTGCTGTTTTAAGAAAATGCTGAACTTCAGAAGTTTAAGTTTGAAGTTTCTTGCCAGGTCTTAAGACTTGTGTGCTTCTCTAAACTTGTATTTAAACTTAACTCTTTAAGCGCAGCTTTCCACCTCATTGAAAAGGTACCTGGACATCCAAATAAAAACAAAACAAAACCAAAGCCAATAGCATTATGTATTTTAAAAATGCCAAGCCTACTACCGTAGAAACACTATCTCAGTTCTCTTGTTCAGCCAGGCTAATTAGCAGTGCTGCGTTAGATGAAGATTTCCATCGTATAATTCCAGAGCACAATTTGTTTAGAGCTGCCTCTGTTCCACAGGTAGGAATAGCTCACCCTCTGCAGTACGTAGGGTGGTGTGTTGAGATATTCTGTATTGAGACAGAGAGTGTTAGTGGGTGTGTTCGTAGGAGCTGGCTGAAGTAGTTATGCTAGGAAAGAGATCTCGTGTCAGCTCACCTAGAACACTGGCTGCTTATTAAGCAAGAAAGTCTTCAGCCAATCAGTCCAGTTAATTAAATGATGAACTATTTTATTAATAGCTAAGAGTGAGACTCAAGTGAGAAAAAGTAATAAAACAGCAGCTGGGGGAATTACTTGCTCTTTGGGGCACTTTTTAAAGTTCGTCTAATTGGAATATTTAATCAGAAATTGGAGGTGGCAGTTGCAGATTTGATTAAGGGATGGAATGAATAGGAGATAGTTAGAAACTCATAAAAAGAAACCTCAGGTCATGGATTGCAGGTTTTTGCTGCAGTGCATGGGCACTGTCTGCATTTTTTGGTAGTATTCTGAAATGAAGCAGTAGTAGAAAAGTAGCAAGCGAGTAATAAAGAATATTAACCAAGATAAGAATTATGAATACCAGTGTTTAATAAGTATCAATATTGCATAAGTATATGCATTTGTGTACACAGATGCACATATTTGTGTTACGTATGTATAAGATAATCTTAAGACCCATAGAAACGTAAATGGCTGCGAACAGCTGTTTCACAAAAGTATTGACTCCAGTTCTTTTAAGAGCTTTGGGTGTGTATGAAGTTACATAGAGCGTTTGGTTGCATGATCAGTGAAACACTGAGCAAAATTAGGTATCTGCTTTTATAGCATAAGTGGACTGTTGAGGTGCTACAGAACCTGCCACCATCTGGTGAAACACTGCAGATCAGATGTGGCAAAACAACCCTGTTATTTCAGTGTTTCTCAGCCCCTCTGCTGTTTTAGTGTTAGATTGGAGTTTAAATGTACATACATTTATGTTGTTAAATAATGCAAATGAAAATGGTTCTACTTTGAATCTCATTGGAAGTCTGCTGATGACAACGAAAGGAATGCTGCTAGCTTCAGTAAACTCTTGGGTCATGCTTTGCATTAAGAAACACTAAAAATGGAGTCTGAGTCAGCTCATATTTATTGAACTAATTCCTAATGCTGTTACCGGCTCATTGAGAAATACAGTCTCGCTCAAGATATTTCCCAGGAAACTTTCAGTCTTCAGTTGGAGTCTTGTAATTTCATATCACATTTCTACACACACACACACACACACACACACACACGAGCCAGAAAAGCAGATTCTACATTCACAACCAAAGTCTGTTAAATGTTAGAGTGTATCTCACTGATATGTTATTTCCAACATCTAAATTAATCCAAAAATTTTAGTTACATTTAAAGTTTACACACACACACACACACACACACACACACGAGCCAGAAAAGCAGATTCTACATTCACAACCAAAGTCTGTTAAATGTTAGAGTGTATCTCACTGATATGTTATTTCCAACATCTAAATTAATCCAAAAATTTTAGTTACATTTAAAGTTTGGAACAAGGAAATTATTTTTATCATATTGTATGTATTCATGCATATGTATGATACGGTAAACGCCTGTTCAGTCTGACTTAGGAAGGTTGAGGATTTAATGGTATTGATGTGAATTGGTGCTTAAACACATAATTATCTGTTGAATGCTATGTGGTAAAATATAATTAACATGCAATTTTTGGTGATTTAGACTTGAGAAATGTACATCTTAATCTTCAATAGCAAAAGCTTAGTAAGGTCTGAAAAGGTATATATATTAATGATCAATGGTTGTAACATTTATGTTAGTACGTGATAAGCCTAGAGTTATTCCTCTACCTAGCTCCTAGAGATCAGTGTGAGTGGTGGTGGAAATGGAAGCCCACTGCCGTTTTCCCATCTGTGCATGTCATACACTTCTTTCTTTTGTGGTCCTCCTTTCAGGCTTTTGTGTTGACTGTGTTAAAGGCAAGATGCTTTTTATGGGGACTCCTGATCCGATTTGGTATTTAATTTCTATCTTCCTAAAGGTATTTTAAATTTTCAATGGTTGATCAAAATAATGTGTTAACTGCACCAAGCTGTCGAGATTTGGAGGGAGGACTGCATGCAGAGATGCATGCAGACATTACAACAGGGATTGCCTAGGGAGCAAGTTTTAAAGACACACCTACAGATGACCTGTTTAGCATGGCTTAGCCCTAGACAGGTAGAAGCAGGTTCCATATCACCAATGGCACAAATTCTTTCCAGCTGGTTGTCTGTTTCAACAAAAAATTTTCTGGTACACATGTGCGCGTGCAGTCCTCAAGGGATGCCTAGGCTACTAGGCTAGTTCACTGGGCAGGGCTGTGTGAGCAACCAGGAGGACCTAGTTGGTACCAACCCTTATTCATTCGTATGGGTCAGATTTAGTCATCCTTGCAGTACTTGAGATTATTTTGTATCCAAAGTACATAAAATCCCCAGCACAGCTAAACTGCAACTATAGAATTTAAAAATTAGTGGTTAAAGGTGAATTGAGTAAAATCACTTATGAATATGTCTGTGGAAGACACGCCCTTGGCATCTTGTAGGGTTCATTTTTTAAATCTATGTAACGCAGATCAGATTTCAGAATATTGGTCAGCCTTATGATTGTTACCTATCAGTTATCGTGTTGACTATATTGATATCCGTGGCTCCATTTATTCTGTACTTAAATGTTACTTTATTTGAAAGATGAATCTGTGGTGAAGCTTCATCTCATGTGCAGCATAATAGACATCTAGTTCTGAATACTGTTGAAGCACTCACGTTGAGCTCATGGTGAATTTCTACCCTATGGAAATCTGCACTTGATTAAATTAGCATTTTCTTGACAGCTTTATAACTTTCAGAATCTGTGACTGCTACTACTGATAAATGCTGTTCTCTTGAGAGAGTGAGATGTACTTTTAGCAAGCTGTATTGTGGATGCTTCTGTACCAAATGCAACACATGGCATGTATTCAAACCAGTTTTATCCCAGTCTGAAAAGATCTATTTTACTTACCATCAGATTTAACTCAGCCACCGTTGTTATATTCCTTTGGTAATTGTATACACAAAGGATGGGCTGATGAGGTACAACAGACCTTTCCTTTTCATTTCAGTGTCCAGCATGCAGTGATGGCTTGTACAAGCACACTTTGATGACAAAAGCAGTAATGAAGGGTAAACAACCCTGAACAAATGTTATGTTTTTAAGTGGAAGTCAAGGATTTGATGGCTGATAGCTTCTTGGTTATTGCTGGCTTTTTGTTCTACAACTAATAACGTTACAAATAACATTTTCTGTTGAAGTGTTCAGAACACGAATTTGGTTAGCAAGCGTACTGTAGATAAGATAAAAAATTGTAAATGATTATTAAACATGTTGTTTTAAATCACAGGGCATAAAAGAGAGGTACATGCACCCAGGTGATAACTCAGACATGTTGTTCTTACTGTTGGCAGATTATAGCCATCAGGGCACTGGGTTCATCAGCAGGCTCCAGTTGTCCTGACCAGCCTGTAACCCTCAGGTCTACCCAAGACACATTGGTTGTTCATCAGCAATCGTCTCTCTCTCAGGTATGGTGGAGGAGGACGTGGTTGCAGAGAAGGAGGGCTACAAGCTGGCCAGGGCAATTGGAACCTGCTGGCACCTGTGGGCCCCAATGATGAGATGGAGCCTTTGGAGTTAATCCAGATAACACAGAATGAAGGGCAAAGGTTTCCTGTTGACTGCAGTGGGTTTTGAGGCAAGTTTTAAGGCAGTTACGTGTGACTGTGTTTGCTTCTTTAGCCCTTTTAAAGAAGAATACATGATCCCTTTCGCTACCCATCCCTTTGTTAGCTTCAACGGCCAGCGTTTCTGTAGGAGGGGGATGCCTCATTTTTCTCTTTCTGAAAACAGATATGTGTATTGCCACTTTTTACATTTAGCTTGTTCATTTCATTGCTTCATAGAATTTTATTTGTTTTTACTTACATTTGTATGAAGTCCTAGGTCAGGACCTAGGACTGTTATCTCTTATTAAAGGAGGCAGTCTCCTCCAAAAGATTGCTTGCAATACTAGAAATTCGATCTGCAGATTAATTAAGTGCTGCAGTTCTGGTTGGGTTTTTTTCAGTGTTGCATGTTTTCTTGTATATAGCTGTCTCATATTCTGAATTTGTAAAAAGTTGTAAAAAAGCAAATGACAATCTTCTGCCTATTTTTATGGTGTCTGAAGAACATCCTAAGAGGACGTTTATTTATGTTTTCAAAAAGTAATGGGAAAAATCAACTGATGGAAATGTCATGTTGAGTTAATGACCCAAAAAACAATCTGTCATCAGATTTCCTCCATTGCTAAAAATGGAATAAAGAGTTGTTAGAGGGAATTTACAGGGACTACAAGCAATTATGTACTGTATTTTTAATATCATATGGTCACATTATTAGCCTTGCTTGTAAAATGTCTACATTTGAAGAATTAAATCAAAACATGGTAAGTCTGCTGTTTATTTCCAATATAAATTCCTCCTGCAACTGTGTCAATTCAGTAATTGTAAGACCTTCTAGGAGTTCAGGATTGTTCTCTTGTTAAGTGTCACACACTTCTTTCTATCTTTGTAAGTTTATTTGGGTTTACTAACTATATAATTAGCATAGAAGGAAATATTATGTCATCTGTTTGCAGTTTGAATAAGGAAGGGATAAAATAATACCTGATGGTACTAACTTTGGATTGGTTAAATGGGGAATACCGAAATGCAGCTTGATATGCTAAAATGTTTTCAGCCACGTGCAATCATTGTGATTGTTGCTGCACTGAGGTTAAAAGAAGTCATAGTATTTCAGAGTGGGTTTGGTTTGGTTTTTTCCTCTAGGAGAGCAATCTAAATGCAAATTGTATACCTGAATAAAATCCAAGAAGCAGGTATAAATGAGTCTTGAGGGTAAAAATTTCAGTGGTGATGACACTTGGTAAGTTAGTCTGTCATGCACTTCGAATGTGAAAGCATATTATTTTTTCTTGATTCATATCGCATTTATAAAGAAACAGAACAAAATCAGCTTTTTATGCGTTGGTCATCTAAATTATATAGATGCATACTGGGTGAGATAGTCTGAACTAAACCAACAAAGTCTACTGTGATGCCAATACGTTAAGAGTTCTGAGTCTGTGAATCAAGTGTTCTGTTGATTTCATTCAAAGTAAGATTGTAAAACACAGTTTCAATGACAAAGTCATAAAAAGAAAGCGTAAAAACGAGGAAGGGGAATTCTTTGAGTTCTAGAAGTTTGGAGAGAATTAGAGCATAGTAATCCAATGCTATTTGAGTCTGTTACTATTATATTGAAAAACATACCCTGGCAATTGCTGGTGTCCCCTGTTTCTTCCTGCTCCTCCCAGTCTGATACCAAACTAATTGAATAATTTATCCTTGGTCCCTGGATCTCTCCAACAGAAATAAATCAGTGTTTTCAGAATGATAGAGTTCCAGGTTGGTATATTTGCCACATCTCAGACGTGAGAAGAACTTCTGCAGTTATTGCTGAAAACCAGTATTTTTTCTCATGATCCCTATTATTGAAGCTCTCAAACCCAGCCAGTAAAGCTTTGAGCAAAAACCTTTTTTTCTACCTTCTGCATACTCCGCACCAATTTACTGGGGAGTGTGTAGGAGCTATTAAGGATTACTATGTGCAAAGGTCTGGAATAAAATTAGGTTGAACAGTTACCAGGAGACCATTCATAAGATAAGTCAATTTAAGTTAAAATACCAGTTTAAAATAGTTGCTTACAAGATTTGATCTAGCATATTGCATTTGCTATGAAATATACAGATGAAGAAATGAGAGAATATTAATCTACTTTATCGGGATCAAATTAGTTCCTCCCTTCACTCCATGTTCAGTTGTGTTGCTGCAGGTATCAGGGAACCACCACATTTCAATGCTGTTTACTACTTAAATCACATTCATAAGACAGAACAAGTTCCTGGTGAAGCGTGTCATTTTTATGGCTTGTCTTCCTTGGAGTTTCCAGATATTTTGTTTACATCTCTTTTTAATTCCTTAAGGCTTTTTTTGCTTCTGAACTTCTCAGGAAGCAGTCTTGCTGATTCTTCCCGGTCTTGTGAACTGCTCTTCTTCATTAGAAATACTCATGTTGTTTTATCAGATCTGTTGTAATCCCTGAGTCAAGACTAGCTGATTGATGCCTTCACTTGAGGCAAAATAAAACTTTATAGCAACACAATGTGTGAATATACCAGTTATGAGTGGTATTCCTCAGGGGTGGGCACTGGGACTGGTGCTGTTCAGCATCTTTGTTGGTGACTTGGACAGTGCAATTGAGTGCGCCCTGAGCAAGTTTGCCGATGACACTAAGCTGTGTGGAGAGGTAGACACACTGGAGGGGAGGGATGCCATCCAGAGGGACCTGGACAGGCTGGAGAGGTGGGCACACGCCAGCCTCAAGAAGTTCAACAAATTTATTTAGTGTGTCAACATGCTGAACCTGGTGTTTCATTTTGACATGTGGAGGGTTAAATATTTTATGTAATTATATAAATTGCTCTTTAATCACTGTTTTTTTGCTTGAGATATAATATGATAGTAATTGACCACTGTGAGCTATAACAGTTCTGGGTGTTACTGAATGCAAGCTGTAAATGCAGTCTATTTAAAAAAAACAAGCAAACCAACAACAACCAAACAAACCAAAAACCAAAAAAACTTTTACAGAAAAGCTTGGGTGATTTTCAGTCTTCATATCTGTTCAGAAAAGGTACTTCACAAACAACCTCAAGAGCCTCTTCTCTTGTTCCTGTAAATCTGTCCGAAAATTAGAAAAGTTTATTGCTGTCTTTTATTTCATATGCACATTTGGTGAACTGGAGTTAGAAACTTTCACTGACCACCTTTCACAGAACCCCTGGGAGACCAGCTGATACTGGGCATGTATGCTAATATCCAATGGTTAGGATAAGGATCAATGACTCAAGCTCTTCCATTTGCAAAATGATCATTGGGTGACTGGAAAATAACAGAGGAATGAGGGTGTGCATCTCCCACTTCCTAGGAATGTCTGTGCCCTTTTATTTCTAGATAAACATATTTTTTAATGTAACAAATTTCTTTGGCGGTATGGTTTGCAAATAAGATATGGCGATCTGTCAGAAATGTATTTTTAGAGGAATGGATGTAAAAACAAGACATGTTTTCTATCCCTTTCCTCACCAGAAATAAATGAAGAAAAAACCCTATCCAAACCAAAAATCTTACCATGCATACAACATTATCAGTCCCAGCACGGAACACTGAAGAGTGGTTTTGTTCCAGCTGTAAAGCTCTTCTGCATGTAAATAAATGAGTGATCACTGAGCATACATAAAACAGAGGAAGGGAAGGGAAGATGCATCATAGACTGAGATTCTTTTTGGGGATGTCCGACACATTTAAGTTAATTAGTCTTTTGTACAGAGACAGTGTATTAATGAGCAAAGTTAATGAGTCTTTTTATTTCCTGCTAAAGTTAGGCTGGCTGAATGTAATTTTTGGTTTTTGATACTGATCTCAAGTTCCTCCATCTTTGCTTGTCTTGTCATATATTCATCTTCCAGACCTACGCTTTGCCACTGTGTTAATATACACATTTGGTATTGTGAGGAGGAGAGCCTTCATTTTAATTAAATTGTTGGTGGATCTCATTAAATAATGAAAAAATTTTTTAGACTCTGAACTGCAAAATGCCCGTATAATAACATATAATATAAAAACATATAGTAAATTATCATACTACTATTACTATTTCAGCAAATTGTATCATAGTTAAAATAATGTTACTTCAGTCACAGTTTCTATGCATATTTCCATTTTAAATTTGTATTTACCTACTAATCTGTTCTATATTCATTAGGATTAGAGGAGCTTCTGCTGTATATTTCGTTTTGTTCTAAAAGTTTTCAAAATGATTGTCTGTCATAGGGGAATTAAACCTCTTGGTGCCAAATATACCAAAAGCATTGGTGAAACCAGATTGGTCAAGCTGTAGTCCTGAAATGTAAGTGGCTGGTAGCTGGTTTTGTCATTGTCCCCTGTTAAAATATCCACCTTTGACATGATGTGGTGTGCTATTTTGGCTATCATATATGAACATTCAAGAGTCAAATGTTCTAAAGTTTTTACATATGGATCCAATGCTGTGAATATATTGCAAAGATGGAAGTCCATCCTGTATCATGCCAGCCTGTCCCTAACTTCGCTTAAGGCTTGCAATGGATTTATGAGGGATCCTGAAGGATTGCTCCAGACGTAGAGCTAGGATTCAACCAAAGATTACTCATCTCTGGCCCTATAAGAATGGCTTCTTTGTCATTTTATCTGCTCTTCTTGATTGGTTTTTATCCTTTTCAAATTCTCTTTCAGTTTATCAGCTTACAGTAAAGATGGTGCCAAGTCAAGAAGCAGCCTAGTTTCTTGGTTAATGTCTTAGTTAACCCAAAGTGCCAGCATAGAAATAATTAAAATTATATCTTCTGCTATTTTTGTTCTGACAATCATATAGAGAAATGAGAACAGTAATTTTACATCTGAATAAACTGAAATCTAAACATTAACAATAAAAGTTCTTACAGTGTGCTTAAATCAAGAAAAAACATTCTGTCTTTGAAACAGTTGGTTATAGTGCTGTCTCACCAGGTTCAGAATCTGGCTCCTGGCTTCAGCTGAAAACCAACTTCTCTGATGTCTGTTGCTTGTTTTTTATTTTTAAGGGCACTGTGTCCAGACTCTCTCCTGTCGCTTTGAGCCTCAGCTCTTCCCACAGTGACTTATGGTGCCAAAAGGTCAAAAATGACCTGCTAGTCACTTTGACACAGTCTAATGCTTAGTGTGAGGTCCTTATTGTTCTGGCCACAGGACAGAGAAATGTAAAGAAATGTGCTTTTCACTATATGGCTGCAAGCAGTGTCGAATGTAGGTCTGATTAGCTTCAAGGGACATGTTAAGGCTCAGTTTTATCTTGAAATGAATTTTAAGGACCTTGGAGGGGTCAGAAGTGCAAACGTGGGCTGTGAGCCTGTCTAATATTTTACAGCCAGTCAAAGCTCAAAGTCATCTAAGCTGCAGAGTGGCTGCCCAGGAACAGAGCAGGAGGATGGGTGCAAAACTTGAGTAGAAGAAATAACTGAAGGATAAGCAATATGAATTCAGGATCAGACTGAATCGAAGTGGTGAGAGTAAAAGTTGCTGCTCCCGGTGAAACTTTCCAGTAGTAAACAGAAAAAAGCTTTCAAGCAAAAGTGTCCTTAACACCTGCCCGGCTTTTTCCTTGTTTGTTTTTGAGGGATATAATTGAAATCTCCAGGTATGTGAAAATTACAGGCTGTAGTTGATCATTTCCTTTCTCTCAGGAATCAATGGTGGAGTTCAAGTTATAATGTGTCTGGGGCTGTCGTAGACCGTGGGTCCTGCTAAGCTCTGAAACGCCTGTCATCACTGTCAAATCGGTGCTTCCCTTCAGTTTCTTTATCTTGAAGGTACAAATAGTGGCATTGCATATTTCAGAACAACTTTCTTACATATAAAGTCTTTACTGAGACTAAGCATGCAGCACACATCCCTTTATCCATACCATTTTGTAGCACACATGGGTTGTTAATGGACTTGAGAATTTGTGCCACCTTAGTCGTACATTTTTTATTCTAGAAATGGTTGGCTGAGTTTCCAGTGTGTTTGCTAAGACAGTGAGCCCTACAGTCAGTATGTTTGTCAACAGCTGCAAGTTTACTGACAAAGATGTAATTAGATTCATGCCTAAGTGTACTTCCTAGGGAAAAATACAAATGCTACCTGTCAACAGAGATGTTGTTTTCCCCAGAGACTGTTGTAAAGAGACAGGTTTCCCATGGAACTGTTTCACTTTCCTTTGACAATCCAGGGAAAAAAAAAGCTTTTATCAAAGAAACTATCATGTGCATGCGTAGTAGTTCTTCTCTCTCTCTTGTCGGTGTGGGCAGCATTTGTAATCTGTAATTGGAAAATAATGGGGCACTGAGAGACTGAGATGCAGATCCCTAAAGGTACTTAAATCCCGATACCACTGAAGTCATTGGACATTACAAGCTTAGATAGGAGCTGTGTGGTTAAAATCCTTTGCAGATTACCTGTGTGATTTAACACAAGATTTTACATAAAGACCTAAAACCTTGTTTTGCATAATGTTGAACAAAAGCACAAACAAATGCAATAACAAAAGTTTGCTCTGGTGCTATAAGAACATATATAGCATGAATATTAAAACGTAAAAAAAGTTTGTGCTTACCCTGATTTTACTTTACTTTATTTTTAAGAAATACTAGGTTGGGAGAGGGAGATCCTTACCTGTTCATGTCCTAGAGGAAGTACAGTGATTGCTGTCCTGACTAGCTATTTTTTTTTTTTTTTTGAGTTTTACCCTCTCTCTCTCTCGGAAGATTTCCCTTTTGTCCCACACTCACTTGAATAGCTGGAATTGAGACTTGTAGGGCTGAACAACTGAATGAAAATGTTGGGGTGCTCTTGGCACTTTTTGCACTGCCAAGACATGGAAAAGAGCCATGCTTTAATGTATTTGCAGTCTAGATCAGAGTTAAGCAGACTGACAGTCTGAAAAAGATGGAGTTTTAAACCAGTGTTTTTCTTAATCCAGAAGTATGGATTCCTACTTGGTCCAGAAATTTTATTATTTCAGTCAGTATAACAAGTATTGCGTTACAATCTTTTAGGTCTTTCCTGGAACAAATAGATCTAAACTTATCAATATTATGATGTTTCTTCAAATGTAACACTGGAGATCATATAAGGCACTTGGAATCGTCTGGCTTGTGTTTTCTAAATCTTAAAAGTGGTGTCAGTGAAAAGAATTTTTAAATGTAATGTTTTACCTAAGTGGTAAATATACAAGGTGTATTATTCATATGATGACTTTAGGGCATGTATTGGTAGTTGGTAGACTTAAAAAAAATGAGCAGTCATTGGAGGTAGCATATAGTATTGTTTTCTGTTTACTAGCAAAGGCAAATAACTTCTAGTAGCATATAGCACATCAGTGGCTTTTACATTTAATTGTATTGCTTGGAGGCAAAATCGTATCCCTTTGTAAGGGATACCCACCAAGGGCAGGTGGATGGATAGGTAGATGGATAGACAGATGAAAAACTAGATTGCTTTATTTGATGACTGATGCACTTGGAATAATAAAAAGAAGGGAAGACATGCACAGGAAAGGATGCAAACTGCATCACTCAATTTGGGACTCTAAGTATTTCTGATTTTCATTAATAAAAATTGAAAGGAAAATTGCTGTAATATTCTCTGTGTGTGCATGGTATGAAACCAATTTTAATATAAATAATGGAAAATGTTTCTGCAGACTTTGATAGGGAAGAAAAAAATCCCTTGGAATTTTCATGCCTTGCTTCCTTTTATGTGTTGACAATATTATTGGCATCTGGAAATGGAAAATAATGAACTGTGATTTTACATCATGTTTTGGTAAATAATTAAAAGAGGACACATGTTTTGTCAGCTTTTAACATATTTTGGACATCTTGGGGGAGAAAGAAAAATTTTGGATTCACTTGGACCCAAGGGCTTTCCCAAAGATCAGCATTTAAAATATAATTTCAGTTTTAAAATAAAAATTTAAGGAAATTATCCAAGAATTAAAAACTAATCCTGGTGGCGAGTTTGTACAAGGAGGAAAACAAGTAATTTCTGAGAGCCAAAGGGAAGTTACATCAAATCTTGTTCTTCACATTTGGATCTCTGACTCAGTGAAGGATTCTGTCTTGATTTGCCACAGGTCCTAAATTTGTACAAATTAACATTGTTAAATGGCAGAAGTTTGAGACAAGTGTTTGAAGAGAAAGGAAGTAGGAAGTAACTTGCAGTCAATTCAGAGAGGTAGTGGAAAAGTCCACACTATAAGACATTGTAGTCTTGGCAGGAGCAATTAGAGTGAGGTGGAAGTGGAAAAGTACCATGAAAGATGGAAAAGTTTTTTTTCCTTGAATTTCACATAGGAAGAGAAAATTACTAGGTATGGAACTATATATGTGAACAGAGTATCTCTGTACAGTAGAATTTCCAGTAGATTTATATATGTAAAAATCTACTAAATCCCCCAAATTATAACAAAATGTAATAAACGGAGTATTTTCAGCATTTTTGACTACTGGCATAATGTGTAAAGGAATTAGGAGCTAAATACTACAGATAGATCTTCCCTTCCTTGTCCTGCAGGTAGGCGAACAACTGTGGAGAATGGGAGAAACTTTAATTTGGCCCCAACTGAATCGGTTGTATGGTCTGGTTAGTAGTCTGGTCTTCCTTGTGATCAGAAGCATTCTTTGTCTGCCAGAAGAGATTGATGAGCAGACTGGAGTGTTATCTCAGCACAGCCTGTCATGAAATAAATAAAGTTAAATGGGATTTGAATGGTGGTTAAATGATCCTTGTATGCAGATGAGTTTGTTGGGTTTATTTTAAATCACATGTGTTCTCTTCTTCTCTTCCATTGCTAATACTTTTAGATACCCGGTTTTATACTGGTACAGGTTCAGAATGATTTTCATCCATTTTGGCAAAACTGGATATGAAGTCACAGGAAGGAAAAGCAAACTGTTTCTCTTTACCAGACAATAATTTGGAAGAAACAGGAAATGAGATGCAATTTTCAACTTTAATTGCTTGTAAATTGGAACATGGTATGGGAGAAGTTTCAGGAAAGCACCATGAATTACCTAGGGAAAAAAAAAAAAGAAGGTAAAATAAATTTGCAGGAGAAACTTAAAAAATAAGAAATATTACTTTATATCCTGAAACAAAAAGGTGATGTTGAAATGTGAAAGGCTGACTAAAATGGCACTATGAAACAATAGATAGAAAACAAAAAGATGATACAACTGGATCAATAAATAGAAAAAAAAGAGGAAAGGTGGAAGCTGGAGGATATACATTGGGTATAAGTGTGCGAGAAGGTGACTAGACATTCTGAAGGCAATTCTAGTCTGATGGAAGACAGAACTGAAGAATGGAGGAAGATAGAAAAGATGAATTTGAGTGTATTCAAAAGCGATTTCCTGGTGTTGCTGCAGGTATTTCCGTGAATTCCGTAACTGGTGTAGTAATCAAATTTTATTGTAATACTTGGATGAAACAAATTATGATATTAAGTAAATATGCAGATGAAGAACACTAATAACACATCAGGAGTTCATACCGTATCAGTAGGGTTCCTGAAAGTAAGAGGACCCTCTGTTGTGAAATTTTTTAATCCTTGGGTAAAAGAAATATAGAAGTTAAGGTCTGGGTTTGAATGACTTGTTACAGTAGTTTAATTCTCAGATAACTCCACTAAAGATTAAGTTTTAGATCGTAAAATTTTGTTGGAATCTCCTGGTCCACATCTGAAGGATAAATGATCTCTCAAAATTTCTTTTTAGAAGAGAAGAATCATTTACATGCAATCATTCTTGCTGTTTATGTAACTATGTAGTCCTGATCACGATTATATCTGGACATGTATTTTTGTACAATTATCATAATACTTTGTTACATAGTGCTAAGTATTCAGAACAGAAATTGAACTATCTGTATGTTTAATAGGACAAGTATTGAAAAGAAATAGCCAAGAAAGACTTAAAGCACACTATGAAAGTTCATAAATTCCTCTGTCACCAGCTCCAGCCTTGTACATTTCCCATAATTATTTCATTAATTGGTATTTCAGCATCGCCTCTCCCTTGCGTGCTTGACAAACAAATGTTTAAGGAGGCTTTACCTCTCCCTTGCTTGCTTGTTTATTCATTTGACAAACAAATGTTTAAGGAGGCTTTTCCTTTCAGAACTTGTGATCTTTGACTGCAAGGCCTGGAAGTTTCTATGTTACCCTCTTAGTCCCAGTTAATGTTAAACCAGGCCATATGCCAGTGCTCCTCTCTCTATTTGGTCTGGTCAAATATATATGACTTTGTTCTTGCTCTGTCTAATTACATCCAAACATACCCGGATGACCACCTCCCCTTTGCCTCCATTGGATTCCCCCCGTACTCTTAGAGGTTGGCTTATACTTAACTCTGCACTTCCTATTCTTGTTTTCTTCCCTTGGAGAATAATATTTTTCTCTTTTTTCTTATCCTGAGATATTGTATTTAAAACTGATAGGAGTCAACTAGTATGTCTTTTGACAACACCTTAAGCGTTCTCAGGAGGAGTCCTCCATAGGAAGCCTTTCCTCACAGTTTATTTTTTCCTAATTTCTGTGGAACTTATGCCACCTTTGGGAAATGGACATTTCAGGTGGACATCTTCTGGAGCAGAACAAGAAATGCTAGAAGAAAAATGTTAAGGTATCTTTTGCGTGCCGAGGCCTCAATTTCAGTCTTAATCGTATTAAAAGGCTTGTGGGTACACTACTCGTCCCAAATGCTTGGCTGAAGTAGGTTTGAAACTTGGTGTTTGTAATTCAGTTGCTAATACTAAGTGAAGAGGATTCCAGAGGACACACTGTTATGCTTTCAAGATGTATCTAAGAAAACTGTTTTGCACTTGCTGAACACTGTGTCAATGATACAGCTGTCAAAAAGCCATTGTGTTTGGGTGTTTATTTCTGCTTGGATATGTATTTAGCTTTCTTAGACAGAAACTTTTGAAGATTTTTTTTTTTTTTAAAGAATTATCACCAATACAGGCTGAACTATTTTGTAGCTCTTAATTACACAGTTTGCATTACTGCTAATGTATTTCTGCTGGAGTATGTCTTATTTTTGTTTGATAATATTTTCCTTTTTATGCAGCACGTAAAGAAGTCCAAATCTGTTCTGATACCATTTTTGTATGGATATCCTGTACAATGGTATTTCAGTAAATAAAAAACACCAAAATCCACACACTATAAGATTAGACATCATTTAGTATGTGCTACACAGTCATCTAACCTGCAGCCCACTCATAGCTACTACAGTGGTGCTGTGTGTTACCTCTTATAGAGAAAACAGAATTTTTGAGACTCGCTGACCTACATAAAATAACAAAGTTCAGAAAGATTATCGGCACATACTTAAGCAGATGATAGTTGGCTGTAAAGACTAGTGTCAGTGTTTTTATGCATCGGTAATGATTCCTAAGATTTCATTGTAAATCAGCCCAGGAAACAAACAGTAGGTGCAATGCCTGATGCGCATCAGGGGTTTGATTAGTCACAATTTCTTCATGTCTCTGAGCAAGCAGATTCAGCTGGTGGTGCTTTATAAGCACTACTAAATCTGCCTAGAAACATATTAATGTAAATACAGAGAGGTAATTAACCCCTATCAGACAAGTTACCTGAAGCAAATCCTCACATGCTTGTGATCAAAAATGGAAGAGAGAATTTATCTTCTGGCTTACAGGGAAGCCTCTGTTTTGTTATGTTTCTCTCACTGACAGTAAATAAGCTACTTTTTCATTCCAATCAGGTTTGTTACTTTCTGCTGCTTTGATGAATGGAAAAGGTAGCACAACAAACTTGTGTTGTATTCTTATATAGACTCAAATGTCTTCCACAGTTGTTCTTTTTGTTTCTGATCAAGTTCTTTGCTTCTTTTTACTATAGTCTTAATTCTAATTAGAAGCCTTTTCCAAAAGGAGTTTGCTGGTTTCATTTTTCTCTACAGTCATAAGGCTCTTCTCTCTTATTAGCTTCTTTGACTACAGGGCTAACAAAATTAAACATAAAAGAAAGTATGAAAATCACTATGTTTAAACAATAAGTCATAATATAAAACAAATGTATAAATACTTATGCATAAGGAAATTGTTAGTTTTTGCAGCTGCTTACTGCTACAATATTTGAGGACAGAAAAGGGACTGCTTCATTTTGAATGTGCTGACTGAATATAAGCCCCTGACGTACATGTGTGTGGGAAAGAACATCTTTTGAATTACTGAATGTTCAGTGTAAACTAGAAAATGGGAAAAATAGATTTTTTTTTTTAATTCAATCCCATCAGTTTTAATAGAATAAATTAAGACTGATTTGTATGTTGTTTCTAGGAAAAGATCCACAAAAAAAGAATTAAATATTTATTTAGATAACATTCAAATGGTATTTGTAACTTTCTAAATTTCAGTATACATATTCTTCCAAATTTTCTTCTTTCTATTATTTTGAATATGTGCACTTTGAACTGTGAATTTACTGAATTATCAGATATTGTTGCTATTATTCCTATTACTTTTATTTTTCCATTTATTACATGTAGTTAAGAACAGTTGCGTCTAGATTCAAATCAGACATACCTTTCTGCACATATATGTCTGTATTTATGATTTGACATAGCCCAACTGGATTATGTGAAAGAAACAAAATTTCTCCTATGCTTCCGTGCTGCCACAAGGTTATCGAATAGTGGCCGCTGGCCTGTTCCTCTCTGGATTTTTCTGTGACTCTGGATTTTTCTGGGTGGCTGGAGACTGACTTCACTATCTCCTTGCTTGCTGGTCTGTATAGTTGGGTGGTTATTGAAAAATGAGAAGGATATGGCAAGGGAAGAAGGAGACCTGCATGGCTGAGCAGGGACCTTCTGAAAAAGCTCAGGTGGAAGAAGGGAGTTTACAATAGGTGGAAGAAGGGGCTGACTGCTTGGGAGGAATACAAGAATGCTGTCAGGGTATGCAGGGAGGAAACAAGGAAAGCCAAGGCAGCCTTGGAATTGAACCTGGCGAGGGATGTCAAGGCCAACAGGAAGGGTTTCTTTAAGTATATAGGAGACAAAAGGAAAACTAGGGAAAATGTGGGCCCGTTGTTGAATGAGACAGGTGCTGTGGTGACGGATGATGCAGAGAAGGCGGAGTTGCTAAATGCCTTCTTTGCTTCTGTCTTCACTGTTCGGGCCAGTCCTTGTGAGACCCAGACTTTGCAGGTAACAGAGAAAGTCTGGGGGAAACAAGACTATCCCTTGGTTGACAAGGAGCACGTTAAAGATCAGTTAGATAAATTGGATATACATAAATCCATGGGGCCTGATGGGATGCACCCTCGGGTGCTGAGGGAGCTGGGGGAAGTCATTGCTGGGCCTCTCTCCATTATCTTTGAAAGGTCCTGGAGGACAGGTGAGGTGCCTGAGGACTGGAGGATAGCCAATGTCACTCCAGTCTTCAAAAAGGGCAGGAAGGATGACCCGGGAAACTACAGGCCGGTCAGCCTCACCTCCATCCCTGGGAAGATGATGGAGCAGCTTGTTCTGGGAGTCATCTCAAAGCACCTGGATGAAAAGAAGATTATCAGAAGTAGTCAACATGGATTCACCAAGGGGAAGTCATGTCTGACTAATCTGATAGCCTTCTATGACAAAGTAACTAGATGGGTGGATGAGGGGAGGGCAGTGGATGTTGTCTACCTTGACTTTGGCAAGGCTTTCGACACTGTCTCCCACATCATCCTCACAGGAAAGCTTAGGAAGTGTGGCTTAGATGAATGGACGGTGAGGTGGATTGAGAACTGGCTCACAGATAGAGCTCAGAGGGTTGTGGTTAGTGGCGCAGAGTCTAGTTGGAGGTTAGTAACAAGTGGTGTCCCTCAGGGGTCAGTACTGGGCCCAGTTTTGTTCAACATATTCATCAATGATCTGGATGAAGGGATAGAGTGTACCATCAGCAAGTTTGCTGATGACACAAAACTGGGAGGAGTGGCTGACACGCCAGAAGGCTGTGCTGCCTTACAGCGTGACCTCGCCAGGCTGGAGAGTTGGGCAGAAAGAAACCTTATGAAGTTCAACAAGGGTAAGTGTAGGGTACTGCACCTGGGGAGGAATAACCCCATGCACCAGTACAGGTTGGGGGCTGACCTCCTGGAGAGCAGCTCTGTGGAGAGGGACCTGGGAGTCCTGGTGGACAACAGGATGACCATGAGCCAGCAATGTGCCCTGGCGGCCAAGAAGGCGAATGGCATCCTGGGGTGCATCAAGAAGAGTGTGGCCAGCAGGTCGAGGGAGGTCATCCTCCCCCTCTACTCTGCCCTGATGAGGCCGCATCTGGAGTACTGTGTCCAGTTCTGGTCTGTCCAGTTGGAGAAAGACAGGGAACTGCTGGAGACGATCCAGCAAAGGCTACAAAGATAATTAGGGGATTGGAGCATCTTTCTTATGAGGGGGGGGACCCAAGGGACTTGGGTCTTTTTAATCTGGAGAAAAGAAGATTGAGGGGGGATCTTATTAATCCTTACAGATACTTAATGGGAGGATGCCAGGGGGATGGGAGCAGTCTTTTTTCAGTGGTGCCCAGTGATAGGACGAGGGGTAATGGGCACAAGCTTGAACATAGGAAGTTCCATCTTAACATGAGGAGGAACTTGTTTACTTTGAGGGTAGTGGAGCACTGGCACAGGCTGCCCAGAGAGGTGGTGGAGTCTCCCACTCTGGAGACATTCAAAACCTGCCTGGACGCTGTCCTGTGCAACCTGTTGTAGGTGACCCTGCTCTGGCGGGGGGTTTGGACTAGATGATCTGCAGAGGTCCTTTCCAACCTGACCATTCTGTGATTCTGTGATTCTTAAGGTGACAAAAAATTTATTTCCCTCATCTTTTCATCACTGTAAAGGAAAGGGAAGCCTGAGGAATGAGGTAGATGATCATTTTCTGTCCTGGACATTGTTATTTAGTATTATTTTATTTAGACCATCTTTTCCTAGAAGCCTTGAAAATTCATGACTCCACACTGACTGGATTCCTCCTTCCTTCCCTCCTCACTCAGTGCAGTGTTGAAAGATTCCTCCTCCCATCCTTCTCCACAACCCTAAAAATTCCCCTCCATTTCCTAGTGACAGTGTTCACGTAAATGTGGTCCTAATGTAGGGGGTCTTTCTTGTATCATAAGGAGTTGCTCAGCTACTGCCTATCAAAGGATAGGTTGATACTTTCTCAAAAACTAGTAACAAAAAGAAGGGCTTAAAATGATCATGTTCTTTTGCAGATGATGGTGATGCATTTTTGCCTATCTGTTGTTTCTTATTTCTATTTAATGTAGATAAGTGTATTTTTAATCAGGTTAGCTATGTGGTTCAAATCTTATATTCTGGTAGGTCCATGAACATTGCTTTTTTTAATATGTCTTTAATGTGTACTTTGAAAATATTGCCATGTGTAGAAGGAACGCTGAAATCATTTTGTGTTACTTCAAATAGTCTGGTGCATGCAATGATTCTGTTCTCAGTTAAGAATGTTGATAAAAATTGTCATTGGCGTATAACAGATGCTGGGTAATTTTGGGTAAACAGTTCACTTTAATCTACCATACACTGGGGAGTAATTAGCGTTCTTAGTGGCTCAACATACTAAGTGCTTAATAGAACATATTTTTCTTATTGGTCTCCATGTGGCTGTAGTTCATCCACTTCATTATTCCACCAGGTTTAACTGCATATGTTTGTTCAGTTTGTCTATCGTTCAGATACTGTTCTGGTATTTAAGAAAATGCTTTAGTCCTCCCAAAACTTCAAGATGTACAAATGGGTCCTGGATGATGCTCCAGCTGCTGTTAGTTGTTTTTGGAGTGTTGTTTCTTGTGCAGGGACTGTCGAGTATCAAATCCTTGTTTGTGAATTAGATTCTATTTCTTTTAAATGTGCAGTTTTTATTGGTTGCCAAAATGCTCTTTTCATGCATTTGCAAGAGTGAGGAGAAGCGTATTCATGGTATGATTTTAAATTCAACTTCTGCTCTTTCATGAGCTG
Source organism: Charadrius vociferus (assembly GCF_000708025.1). NCBI lineage: Eukaryota > Metazoa > Chordata > Aves > Charadriiformes > Charadriidae > Charadrius > Charadrius vociferus. The sequence goes on from NW_009648441.1 coordinate 3,123,018, forward strand.
GCTTTATTCTTTAATACTTAACTTTGGAGGCATTTAGGCCTTAGTTTGTATCAGAGTTGAACATATACTGTATTTAGACTATATTAATTAAATTTCTTTTGACGGTGAAAACTTCAAATGTACCTCTTTCTGATTGCAGTGAAGCTCTCTTACTGGTTTTATTGCCCAGTTGGAAAACTATTTATTTAGTAAACTGTGTACAGAACGTTTTGCAAATCATTTATTGAGATTCTCTGGCATTTTGGATGCCAGTGATTTGAAGCCTCAGTTCGTTATTGCCATCTCCTAATTACAAGCGCACTGTTCACACATCAAAATTACTAAGGCTAAGCCGCAAAATTAATTTCCTGGGAAAATTTCTCTAAAACACTATAGAACTTCAATTTTATCATTGTTCTGCTGCTGTTCAGCATTGCGCATCCATGTTCATGTATTTTTAATGTGTTTGCAAATGTCTTTTTTATATGGTGTCTGAATAACTATTAGCTGCTGCTTATTTTGACTGTGTATAAATTTCATGAAGTAATTTTGATCTTGAGCTCCTGCCTCTTTTTGGCTGTAAACACTTTCCCAAGCAGAAGAGTAAGCAGCATGAATTCAGTGAGCTGGCTCTCATTTGATAATTGTATTCCACGTTTTTGTTGCTCTTCATTGTTCGTACATAGGTGGCTGTAAGGTAATAATATTAGAAGGTGTCTTTCACCTTCTTTCACTCTGTGGCTTTCAGAATTTTTGTGTATGTGGTGTAGGAAGCAATGAATGTTTAATAAACTAGGATGCCAGAGGACAGTAGAAGTTTTTTCAGCTTGTGTAATATAATGTCCAAATATTAGTTAAGTTATATCTGTAAGCCTATGAGAATGTAAAATACTTTTTGTCAATTAAAGGTCTTAGGAAAAAAACCAAACCACAAACCAACAACAAAAAAACAGCCTTGGATTTTATTCCATCTAATATAGTTTTGAAAAATATGTATTGGAAATACATTATTTTAAGATTTTAATGAATGTAAGGAGCAAAATAGAGCTCCAGTATTCCTGGAAAAAAAAGTGCAGCAGTGTAAACTTGACATCTCGGAGACAATTAGAAAACCTTTTACTCCTATGTCATTTTTGAAGTGTGCCTGAAGGGAATTTGTGTTAGGTTGGGTGGCAGTCTCTATCCATTGTCTAGAAACAATTGCTGGCATGCAGATAACAGCACTGTAATTCACAGCAGATGTGAATTTGTAGATGCACTTCTGAAGTGAATTCATAAAGCATTTTTGCAAGAATATTTTTATGTCTAAAATTGTTCTATATATACTCCTTACATCAAATGTTAGAAGCAGTCAGTCCAGAACTCAAAGTAATGACTTATGTAAGCACTGCTTTGCTTTAAAAGTTATTAAAACACAGCCACACACATGAAATCAAGATATTCACCCAATTAAAGTGAATATTATCACATGTTTTCCTAGAACATAATTCATGATGTGTATTTCTTAAAGATGTATTAATTTGATCTAATTGCAATCTGTGGCTAATTATACTTAGATTAGGGAGAACTGGAAGATTGGTTTACAGGGAGGATGAGATGAATTATATATGCATTGGCTAATCAGATATCCACACCTATATTAGATTAAATCCCAAGCAAAGTAGGTAGTTATTCAAGCATAAGAGATCTTGCTAGTTAAAATAATTCAAGTTAAAAAGGCTGTTCAGTCTAAGTAACAAATCATTCTTCTGGGCTGAGGAATTAAGCATGGGAAGCAGTGGCATAAAGTATCTTGTGTATTTAAAATTAGAATCGGTAACATTTGTAAAAGCAGCTCTATCCTGAGATGAAGGTGATCAACGTGATGCTGTAGTTGACCAAAGTGATGCTTTATGAATTCTGTATTTCTGTTACTTTGGTTTTGGAAAAAGATACTGAACATTTTGCGAAAAGTAAAGATAGAAGTAAAAAACCTGTTAATCTTGGGCTCCAGCTTATTGTATTTTGTCACGTGGCACATACTATATGTGCACTGTATTCTTACGTACAAAACCAGAATCAATAACAGTAGGGTACAGTATAAGGAGGAGATGTATGAAAGCCAACTCTACAGTTAGCTGTTTAGCAATAGAGGCTCTTCAGTCTGAAGACTGTTCGCAATGAACAGTGTTTTTCTTACTACTTATATTTGCTGTGTTAGTAGCTGGGATCCAGAGAACTCTTTAGCTCCTCTTGCATGGATGTAATACAAAAATATTAGTAATGAAATGATCCTACCTCCCCAACTGATAGTTGAAATAGATAAGCTAGATAAAAAGGTGGAAGGTTCAACATAGACAAAGAGAAGTAATATGCTCAGTGAACAGTAAATCTTTGTTATTTCATTGCTCTTCAAGAATCATTGTTAGAGCTATGTTCCGTCTATAATGATAGAGTAGATCAGGAGTGTTCCAAAATCCAGTAGTCTGAGCTGAAAGCCGTGGTCTGCAAAAGTTTTATTTAATGCCTCCTAGTTAGTCTCAATGACACCAAACATAGTGTCACCGCCACAATTTTGGGTTTTTCAACAATGGAACGGCCTATGCAGCACTAGGCCTGCTGGCAGCAGATGTGGGCTGGCTCACTCAATGAGGGAGAAGGGTTTTCACCCAAAAACTAGCAGGGCTCATTAACAGGGCTTTAAACTTGATTTGACGGAGGAAGGGGGTATTATTGGGTTTACCCGTGACCAGCCAAGGGATGTGGTGCCAAGGACAGAGGAATGGGATACTGGTGAGGGCCTGCAGCCATTGGCTCCAAAATGTGCTGGCTATACTGCAGCATGCTCAAAGTCTTACACAGACGATCCACATGCTCCTGGACAAACAGGAGCCAATGGGGAGGCACCGTTAATACACAACAAAGGAA
>NW_009648441.1:3126359-3126786 GCF_000708025.1 Charadrius vociferus
ATAGGCAATCCAGGAGGTTCTTGGATTGCATTGAGCACAACTTCCTTCTCCAAGTGGTTGAGGAGCCAACGAGGAGATGAGCAATGCTGGACCTTGTCCTTACCAACAAGGAGGGACTGATAGACAGTGTCAAACTGAAGGGCAACCTGGGCTGTATGACCATGAAATGGTCAAGTTGGAGATTCTCGAAGCACTAAGGAAAGTGCGCAGCAGGCTGACCACCCTGGACTTTGGGAGAGCTGACTTTGGCCTCTTGAAGAAGCTGCTTGGTATGGTGCTGTGGGTTGAAGCGCTGGAGGGAAGAGGGGCCCAAGAAAGTTGGTTAATATTCAAGGATCGCCTCCTCCAAGCTCAGGAGCGATGCATCCCTACAAAGAGGAAGGCAGGCAGAAAAGCCAGGAGGCCTGCGTGGATGAACAAGGAGCTC
>NW_009648441.1:3127710-3158038 GCF_000708025.1 Charadrius vociferus
AATGATGCCATCCAGAGGGAGCTGGACAAGCTGGAGAGGTGGGCCTTAAGCCAACCTCATGCAGTTCAACAGGGCCAAGTGCAGAGTCCAACACCTGGGTCGGGGCAATCCCAAGCACAAATACAGGCTCGGTGGGGAATGGTTGGAGAACAGCCCTGAGGAGAAGGACCTGGGTGTGCTGATTGACCAGAAGCTCAGCATGAGGCAGCAATGTGCAATCACAGCCCAGAAGGCCAACCGTATCCTGGGCTGCATCAAAAGAAGTGTGGCCAGCAGGTCAAGGGAGGTGATTCTGCCCATTTACTCCACTCTCGTGAGACCCCACCTGGAGTACTGCATCCAGCTCTGGAGGCCCCAACATAAGAAAGACACGGGCCTGCTGGAATGTGTCCAGAGGAGAGCCATGAGGATGATCCGAGGGCTGGAGCACCTCTCCTATGAGGAAGGGCTGAGAGAGTTGGGGCTGTTCAGCCTGGAGAAGAGAAGGCTGCGGGGAGATCCTATTGCGGCCTTCCGGTACCTAAAGGAAGAGAGAAGGGCGTACAGGAGAGCTGGGGAAGGACTTTTTACAAATGCATGTAGTGATAGGACAAGGGGGAGTGGCTATAAACTGGAAGAGGGCAGGTTTAGATTAAACATTAGGAAGAAGTTTTTCACTTTAAGGGTGGTAAGGCACTGGAACAGGTTGCCCAGAGAGGTTGTTGAGGCCCCATCCCTGGAGGTGTTCAAGGCCAGGCTGGACGTGGCCTTGGGCAACTTGGTCTAGTGGGAGGTGTCCCCGTCTATGGCAGGGGGGTTGGAACTCGATGATCTTCAAGGTCCTTTTCAACCTAAACCATTCTATGATTCTAAGATTCCAGGACTCTGGTTCTTACAAAACAGAACCTGTGTTCTATTAGCTAAATAAGTAGAAGAGAATGAAGAAAAACTTTTAAAAGTAACTGTGCTTTGGAAAAGAAACTAAATTGGAGCCACATGCACAAATAAGAAACCCACCCACAAAAAATAGGTTAAAAGAATTTATTGTCATAATGTGTAACTGATAATGCATATTGTTTCAGGCTATATTAATTTTATGTAACTAGTGACTCATTATATCTATATTAGAGAGTACTCCTTTATAAAGAGATTATTGGTATTTAACGTGCACCGATTAATCATGTAGCTGTACCTATTTTTAGAAGAACTAGATGTCTCAAAGAAGTTAATTAGCTGGCATAAAAAAGAATACATACTCATGATTTGCTATAGGAGAGAAGGGGGTTTAATATTAAACTAGATTTTTTCTGAAGATTTACTTTACAGTGATTACAGGTTACACTAGTCATGACTGGCTTTGGCTGAATTGTGAATGATGATAACAACTCCATATGAGATTTAATGTGTAGTATCTGATAGAATTACTGCATATTAATTTGCATTCTGCATTTGTTCTATAGGTTGTGAGCAGCTTACCAAGAGGAGGAATTCAGGTACTTGGGTGCAATTATTTGTTTCATATGTCCAACCAGAGCATCACAACAGAAAGCAGAACTAGGCAGAGCCTGTATCATGTTAGTGCCCTGGCTGTTACCCTGAGAAGGGAAAGCAAACTTCCTCAAAACTTGTACTGATTCACCCCTACATTACAGTGCTTTGAGTACTTACAAACAATGAAGGATGTGGGGCTGTTTTGCCCCTTCCTGCATTGACTATTTTTGACCAGTTGAATGTATAATTAAGCTGTCACTGGCTTCCTTCTGAAATCTTGGATGCTTGTTCCTGTCAGATAGGGAGTCGTTCTGTTCCCTATAAATCCTCACCCTAGACCACCTCCTTTTCCAGTAACACTGAAAATATCCTTCTTCCCATCTTTTATCATGTATGAATTGCAATACAGTCTTAAAAAAATCTACAGGTCAGTTCTAATCATTCTTGTTACTGCTGTTCGGCTGTTTTTATGGGCAATAACGAAACAAGGATGGAAAAAAGACTGAAGACTTTCTCTGGAAAAAGGGTGTTTCTGGAAAAATGAAGTTTAGTGATGGAGATATAGTAGCATCTTCCCCAGAAGGTAGTAATATCATCTATACACAAGCATCTACTATTTTAATTTAATAATTGTACGTTATCACTTGGTGACCATAATTACAATGTAACACTTGGCGATTACAGTTCAATTACATTTTTGTGGCAGTTTATACCATTGATTACTGTATATTAATCTATCCAGAGAGTTAATTGTATGAGCAAGAATATTTCAAAGTAAACGTGGTGTGTTTCACGATCCTCAAGTTTGAAAAAGTGAGTAGGAAAATATGAACCCAGACAATGAGAATAAATTAGGCCCCAGCTCGTGTAACTAATCTGAGATTGGACTAATAAATGGTAATTACTTACTATAAATTCTATGACAATAGAATAAAATAAATTCTTTATTATAAAGAATAAATTCTTTATTCTATAAATTCTATTTTATTCTATGGTTTTTGCACTACTGTGATGGTGTATTTAGAATGTCACTACAAACACTGTATTGTCATGTAAGCAGTGATTAGAACATGTAGGTTGCTAGGTTTGAGCACATAACTTTTTAAAGATACAGGATAATTAACTGTGCAGATAGGCGTATGTTTCTTGCACGTATTTGCTATAGAAAACATATACTGTTAGGTTTCAAAACATAAGAGCAAACTTTTTGGTTTCAGTCTGTTGTGTTCTACCATTTTCAAGGAAGGTGAGGCTTCTTCTAGAGTTGTCACCTGCCCACATTGCTAAATAATATAAATTAACCAGCTTTTCTTTGTCTTCTTTCATGGGTTAGTCAGAATTTGTTCATAGAGCCCGCCCCAGGTTCTGCAAACCACCAGTTGAAGAATAGTAGTAAACCACAGGACTGGAAATCAGTAGCGTTAACTCACAGTCCTAATCTAGTGTCTGTGATATCATTTAATCTATTTGCCTTACAATTCTTGACTTTTTCTATGTATCTATAATGCCGCTTCCTTTCTTCCATGCAGGGGACTTTATTAGATCAGATTTGTAAAGCATTTGAATGTAAAAAATGTTCTTTAAACCCTTAGGATTGTACTATGGCTGCTACTTGCACTAATCCCTGCTCTCTGCTGTGTGACAAGTGCCGTTAAACAAACAAACAAAAAAAGACTACTTGTCCTCCTTGAGGATGTTAAGTTTACTGTTATCTGTGATACCAAGCAATTTAAATATATTAAATAATGGCAGTGCTTTGAAGGCGTTAATCTGCTGAGGAGGGTAGGTACTGATTTTGTTAAAGTCTCTCTGAGGCACATGGTAGATTAACATCAGACATCTGGGAGCGTTTGCAGCTTTGGAATACGTAGTCTGTCTGATGGCGTGGTGAGGAAGAAATTATTTGCAGGGACGGTTGTCTTCCAGCGTTGCTTACAGATTGACGTGTATGCTGAGCATTGCTGTGGTCTCTGAGGACACAGAGAAACGAGTCCTGTCTTATTATTAGAATTAGGCTATGACATTTCTGAACAATTTATAAAAAAGTATTTTTTTGTTCCTTATACAACTGGTTTTCATGGTTTGTGTTAAAATAAAACACTGCTATTAAAAGCTAGCAGGTAGCTTTAATAGTGTGCATCAAACCATGTAAATATGAATGGATACCCTAGAGTATGAGCTCTAAATCAATTCATCAGAGGTTCCTAATAATGAAGCAATTAATTTGAGATGGGAAATGATACCTCTTGCCTTCCAGAGCTGACAAGTTGCATTTCAGTTCACTCCCCCCTCACTTCTTCCTTCTCTCCCCTTGGCAAAGCTGAGTTTTCACTCCCAGCCATGTGTGTCAGATTTACCATCTGTCAGAGTCCTAGCGCTGCCTGAAGAGACATTACACTAACACACATATCTGAGCAGTTTGACCAGAACAGGTTGTATGCCATGCACTGTTAAAACTGTATTCAAACCTGGTTGCTTTTCCAAAGTAACGGTGACTTTGGGAAAGAAAAAAAACCAAACAAACCCACCAAGAAACCCAACCCCCAGTAAGTGGTACAGTTGCAGCATATATCACAGCTCAGTAATTGCAACAAGAGCACAGAGGAGAATTTGATGATATAATTTATTAGGTGGTAATGATATCATTGTTGTTTCAAAGCTTACAGCATGATAACATATAAATCCAGAGACTAAACCCTACAAATAAGATGTGATAATTGAGTACAAAATGAAGGTGTGAGGAATTAATGCTAATCTGGGCAAATAAAACTGCCACGTGGAGCTGTGCATTATGTAGTTAAAGCTGCTATGCTGAAACAACTTGTTGTATCTGTGGTACAGTAATGAGTTCAAGTATTCCCCAACTGGGCTGGAAGTAGGCATGCACGTGATCTGAGCCAACCTTTTCTGTATCAGAACCGAGAGTGACTTTGGCAGGCGAGCTGACTGTAATTGGCTACACTCAGCACCTTAGCAGATGTGCTCAGCACGCATTAGGATCAGACTATTTTGTCTCTGTGCAGCGAAACACCACTGACAGCCACTGGAGGTTTTGCTTGACTAAGGTTTCCAAATTGGCCAATCGGTCTGTTTCACTCCTAAGAAATAGATTGTTCTCCCATGTATTTTTTTTTTTTTTTAAATCTTAGCCTAGCTAGTATTTTGTGTGCTGAATTGGAAAAATCCTGAGAGTGAAATGTCGCATGTGTTGGATTAGATAGGTTCACCTCTGCGTTTGTACATGTTTAAGAATGATGTAGAATAATTAAGGTGATGCTAGGTGATGTGGCAGTGGGGGTTTATTTTTCATGTGAAGGGATGATGAATAATATTCTCCCTAAGGAATTTATTTTCTGGGGAAGTCTGTTTTGATTCTGTCACCTCACAAGCCTGGTCCAGCCTTCATAATGGTGGTTATGGAAAGCTAGAGGTTGTACTTATGCAATATTCTGGTAGTTCTAGTTCATGTAGTCTTAACAAGTGTGTTTCTGTGTAGTAACAGAACATTACAGTTATTTGCGGGATTATTATGTTGTTTAAAACTAATTGGTAGGAAGGAGATAGCCCCAAATAGTACATTTGCAGAAGCAATATATTTTACAGTGAGTAATGTATAAAGTGTTAAGATTTGAAGTCTAAATCTCTGTTTTCCTTTGGGAATCCATCATTACTTCACCACCAAACAGTATATTGGAGTGTTTTTCTTTTTGTCTGCCTGAGCTAAATCTATGAACAAAAGGTAATTGAAAGTGCATTGCCAGATAGAGAGCATTTGAATGTTACTAGATAAAGAGATACAGCCTGTCTCTAGCTACAAGTAGAATAAAAAGGAAATTTTCAGTGGTGTTTGGTAAAGCTAGAAAGAAAATGCCCAGCAATTTACTTAATTAGTAATAACAGTGAGTGAAATAAGTGTCAATAAGAATCAGACTGTAATCTGTATTTATACAAATCCACAAAGTGTGAGTATAGCACAAGATATTTCCTGGATAACTTTGCTAAATGCCAGCACGAATAGCAGAGACTCCACTCATAGTGCCCAATATTCTGATTAAATTTCCCATTATAGGTAAGGAAGAGGAGAGGCTTTGGCTTTTGTCCTTTTCTGCTGGCTCCGTTCCAGGGCAGCAGCCTTTGTACCGGTGCACATCTGGGCCGGATTAGCGGATGCAGAAAAGTCATCTTCCAGAAGCATCAGTCCTACTGTAGTGGTTGGATCTGTGAAGTTGGTTTCACTTCCAGTGCTCTCTTGGAGCCTGTGTTTTCTCTACGTGCTGTCTGTTGGGGGCAGAACTGGTTTTTAGCCTTTGAGCTAAGTTTATAATATGGAAGTTGATTAAATGCTAGATCATAGATGATAAATAAATAATGAAATTATATCAGACTAAATTGTTGAATGTTGTGAGAACTTGCTCTTGCATCCTGTAGGAACTTTGACCTTCAGCACAGAGCTTAGTACTTGAAAGAGTTATTTATCAGAATACTTAAATATTTAAATTCAGCTTTTCTGCAAGGTAGAATTGTCTGCGTACCTTTATTCCTTGACAACCTTGCATCGAGGACCTAACTTTCCTTTCCATGATTTTTTCCCAATGAGTTTATCATTATTTGTGTTCAGAGGGTTTGTTTTAGTCTTAGAAAAGGATCTTATCACACAACTGTAAAGAACAGTGAGCACCTTTGCATCCATTACTTTTGTTCTCCAAAGATGGCTTTAGAAATTGAACTGTCTCTTTTCTTTTCGATTGGCCTAAGTGTTTTTTATAGTATTTTCTTTTATTTTTATTGTATGTTATTTTATTTCACTTGGCTATTAGCTTAGCTAGAGGTATGGGAATAAGGCTGGGTTCTTTCCACCTGCCCTGTGCATAGTTTCTCAGTTTCTCTCTCATGTGGAGTTAACACTTTGCTATTACCCTCAGAGGCTGTAAGAGTGAGATGCATTAGTGCGTTAGGGCCATGCAGCAACCTAGGTAAGTGTTAGATAAATCACGGTATGTCTTCACAAAGTCCTCTTATGGCTTATTTGAATCCTGGCAGTGCTGTGGAGGGAGAGAAGGAAGACAGTTGTCAGGAGATAAAACTTTTTTGACCAGATCTGTCTAGAGTTTAAGGTGAAACCGATAAAGCAGAAGAATGTCAGTGGTGCCAAAAGTCTTAACAAGGCAGTTTTCAGAACTAAAACATGACAAAGGCTTCTTTAGACTGAGGAAGAAACTTTATTTCTTTGGAAATGTTGGATCAGTTCCAGCTATTTTTGCTTGCTCTACTTATCTCCAAAGATGAATTTTTGATATTTTAAACATAAGATGCCAGTAAAATTTTTCTTCAGCAATATGATCTTCAATGGAAGATCAGGAAGGATTTCTGTGGAAACATACCTCCTTGCTTGGAAATTAATAGACAAGCCTTAGAAAAACCCCACAGCCCTCAAACCTCTCAGAACTTTCAAGGACTTTCAGGTTTATACAGAGCTAATCATAGTTGGTTGCTATTATTTTTACAGTATACCAGTTCCCAACTTGTTATGTGTTGGAGAGACTTCCCCTTTTCCCAGTGTACTGATCTTTATCAAATTCAAGGCCAAAGAAATTAAAAAATGAATTTCACCTTTGAGGGGGGAAAAAAAAGGAAAGACCATTTGGACACATTCCACATCTGTGTTCAAACACCACTTTAGTGAAGAGAGAACTTAATCTGTGCTAATTGAGTGTAGAGCAGAAGTCTCGTATATATCCCAGATGAAATTTCAGACCCCCAGACTACACAGCATTCCAAAGCCTTGCAGTCACTGCCAGATCTTGAGAAATGGTTGAGGAGCTACTAATAACCATTTCAGCTTGGCAGGCATAAGCAGCGAGACTGCCTGATGTTGGATGGGTAAAAAGGGATCTGAACTGAGTCAGCTGCTTACCTCTCTCACCAAAGTAAAAGTAAAAGCAACAATCCGCAATGTGGGTTCCCTTGAGATATGTATGAGAGCATTGATGTTCAGTATCTTTATTAATGATTTGGAGAGAGAAACAGATAACAAAAGTAACTATTTCTTGACGATGTACAAATGGGCAAAGTAAGGAAGAGAAGTATTAACTGAATCTGTGTGTAAACTGCAAATAAATGTTATGTTTACTTCCTTCTGCCTGCTTTCCTCTTTCTTTTGTCTAATGCAATGCAGTTCAAAATCACCCTAAATCAGAGCTTTCTGATTGAGAGTCTTAATGAGGTCAACACATTAGGACTCATAGCAGGGAAAAAAAAATAAAATTAAAGTTATCTGCAGATAGAGGTGGGAGTTTTACCTCAATGTGGCAAGTTAACATCACCCTGTGAATGACAGTTGATTCAACCTGAGGCTGGGGAATGCTGTAATCTCTCTTGTGAGTGGGAAACCAAGAAGTAAAAGTGCATTGGTGATACAAAACAGGGCAGTATAACAGCTTTTACCGATGGCAGAAAACTCATTCACACACCCAGGAGGTGTCTGGGAGCTGACAGCATCTGTGTCAGATCAGGTATCTCAGAGTTCTGTGTGTTTCCTTTTTCTTTACTGTGGTGTCGCTCAGTGCTTGGAAAAATTCCAGCTATCTATTTCTTGAAGAAAAAGGACCTATATAGTAAAGGTTAATAAAATCATTAAGGTCGTAGAGAGGTAAAGTAGCTTCCCATGAAAGGATAGGAAGCATCAGATGATGCAGGTGTAATGTTCATAACAAACTAATGGTAGTGGTTCTTTAGCTTATACATAGCTTGTAAGTAACCTCTACAACCCCTTGCTTATTGTGGATATTTATAATTTATGAAAAATGAATAGATAATTTCCTAAAAGAAGGAATCAACAAGATTTCTTCCTGTGCCGAGAAACACAGTGCTTCTGGCTCAAGATTTCACTGAGCTGCAAATTGGAAAGTATTCATAGGAAATAGCAATGCCTGCTTGCTTTCTTTGTTCTCAAACTCTTTCCTGGGCATCTTCTACTGACCATTGCTGGAGATCGAGTCCAGGGCTAGGCAGATCTTTGGCTGGGTTTTGTGTGGCTACTCTTTGACAGCTGTATTGTATACAGTGTGGACTCATCAGACTGTTGGCCACAGGGTTTGTATAGGTCTACATCAGCATGAGAGAGTTGGGATTGTTACCCTGGAGAAGAGAAGGCTCTAGCAAGACGTTATTGTGGCCTTCCAGTACCTAAAGGGGGCCTACAGGAGAGCTGGGGAAGGACTTTTTACAAGGCCATGTAGTAATAGGACAAGGAGGAATGGCTTCAAACTAGAAGAAGGTAGATTTAGATAAGATATTAGGAAGAAATTTTTCACTCCTTGAAGGTGGGAAGGCACACAGGTTGCCCAGAGAATTTGTAGAAGCCCCGTCCCTGGAGGTTTTCAAGGCCAGGATGGATGGGGCTTTGAGTATCAAATGTGCCGAAGTCCATCCTTTTTCTTGGTGACACAGAAGAGATTTCAGTATGACAAAACTTCTAACTGAAGAGTCAAGAATTAATTCAAGAACATGATGATGTGAACATTTTCTGTTTGTATTTGTGAATTATATCTCTGTCACATAAGAAATAGCAGTTTGAGAACAGTGATACAGGTGCCACAGAGCAGATCTGCAGAAGCTCGTTTACATTTAGATGGAACAGTGGGCTGTTCCCAGGCAGGTGGTATAAGGCAGTGACAGAGGCAGGACCTTCATGGAGGCACTGGGGTATAGGAAGAAGGTGCGAAACAATGAACACTGGGGAGACAAGAACAAGAGCAAATTTCCTTTGGCTTCTGTGCAGGTGGAGGAGGTAGGGATTTCCTCCTGGCATTACAGAGTGGACTGGTTTGGGAATTGGACTGATAATCAGTGGTTGTGGCACTAGGAGGAAGAATGTGGATGATGCTGCTTTGAAGCGAAGAGCTGGTCAGTTGTGTCTTGCCTTTGCCAGCAGGTCCTGGTGAGTTTTTGCAGGCATTGAGACTGCAGTACGAAACTAGGCTATGGCATCTCATCATGCCACAAGTATCGGCATCATGCTTATGTGGCTGGAAGGATTCAAGGGACAAAAATCTCGGTTGTGAATTCTGTTCTGTGGTCTTTCCCAGGTATCTTTTGAAGTAAGGTTCTGAGGAGATTTAATTATGGAAATAATCAGGTACCAATGTACTGAGTTTTTTAAAACCTGGAGAGCAACACCTGGTATAATTAACTGGACATAATGGGAATAGTTGGGAGTAATGTATTTTGTATTCTTTCTACACAACATCGCATAGCTGAAGCAGATGGCTAATAATTTTTGTCTTCATAAAAAAAAAAATACTCACAGCATTTGTTGTCCCTCCATCAATGAGAGAATAGACATCATGGGATTCAAGCCAGAACTAAATATTTTCAATTTGAAAAGATAGTGCATCGTATGTGATTAAATGTCAGCCATTCAAATAAAGATGAAAAATTCCATATTCAGAAGGGTTTTTCCTTTTCTTTATAATGAAGTTGTGTTTCATTCTGAATTTTGAGAGAATCACAGAGCTGATTTAAGAGAGGACTTCTGGATGAAACATCATTACTGCTTGAAATCTTTGGCAGTATCATCTATTGTATGTCATCTTAGATAGTTTGGATACAAAAAATGTGAATTCTGAGTTTTGGTGGTTGTTTTCAGGCTTTTTTTTTTCACAATGTAAGGGAGTGCTAGATTTAACAGAGGGCTAACCATGTGAGATGATAAATCTCACAAGACACTTCAAAACACTTCATACAAAACATTTCACTGCCAAAATGAATGAAAACTTTCAACACTCAATGAAGTCAGTGAGAGCTGAGAGTTTCCTCTGAAGATATGTCTGGTAAATTTTAGGGTAGAGCTTTCTCTGCAAAATGCATCTTACTCTTAAGTCTGTGCTACAGACTTTCTTACTGGTTAGTCAAAGATCTAGATCTGACCTTAGATTTAATTAAGCTAGGGATGTAGATCTTAATCCATGATTTAGAGTGAGTTCAGTTTAAGCAGGATAAAATGCTGTCCAGTTGTAGGGGCCTTCAGCTGCATGATGTGAGTAAGAGTCCTCAGGTACAAAACATGTTTATTTGCATTTGTAGTAAATCCTCCTATCATTCGTTCAACTGTACAGGCAGAATTTGCAGCAACATCCAGGATGTAGTCCTAGAATAACTTGGTGGGATTTCTTTAAATGCAAAAATGACACGTATCGCTGGCTTAGTCTAAATAATACCTTGTTCCTAAAAGCTTTTCCACATTAGACTATTACACTCTAATGATTATAGCTGTACTTTACATACAAATACTGTCATAATTTAGTGGTGAAAGAATAAGTCATGCATACATAACTTTGAGATAATTCTAGCTTTTGAAAAACAACCATTTACAAGTTTATTACCTCATTTGATGCAAGAATGAGTCATCTTTTGCAGTAATGCTCCTTTGAATGAGGTAAGATAACACCCATACAGTGTATTGGACAAACCCATATGTAAATACTGGGGGTTTGCTATGCGCTTCTGTATGGATTGTAACCATATGGTAGTCTCTTCCTTTTGCAATACGTGATAATCAGCTGAACATTTCGTGCATAATAACATGGTGTGTCTGTGTAATGGAGCAGAATGAAATACTTTTGTTTAAATGGGTAATTTTGCCTTGTTACTGAAATTCACCTTGCTGTTAATACAGTCACACGTTTTTGGAAAGTATTTGTGGATGTTTGAGCATGACAGAAACTTTACAGCTTTCAGGGTAGGTATTGTTCTGCTAGGAAAGAAATTCCTTTCCATCAGCATTTAAATTATAAAAGAAAGAAAAACATAATGGAAACACAATAGTCCTTGTTAAAGCTGCAACTGCCCTTTCATGAACGAACGGATTTTAAATACTTAATGCTAGTAGATTTTGTGTTTCTTTCATAAAAATAGCATATTTAATTTGAGTGTGAGGAAAATTATGAGCTAGATACCAAGGAAAGCTTGAGATATTATTGCTAGAAAAGGGCTATTTGGAAAAAGGGGAGCAAATGCTTTTTAAAAGTTTAGAAATGTCTTTTTGTCCTACTCTTTTTTTTTTTTTTCTTTTTTTTTTTTCTCAAAATAATGATTGAATTGGATATGCTGCTATCTGTTTTACTAAAGAGATGAAGTCAAGAAATATGGGAACCCATTTGGCTGAACTAGAAGTGTTGAAATGGCTCTGAAGTCTATTAAAACTTTCACACATTCACATTTCCAAACAAATAGTGGACATCACTTGTCCCATACCAATAGACCCTATCAAGAGGCATGACAGCTGGCATGAAATGACAGTTCCTTTTAAGTAAGTGGGGAAAAAGTGCTGATGCTCTTTCTCCCCTTGATTGTAGAACATGGGACAAAATGGACTGGGTAGAGTAGAAGAAAGGGCTATTCTGAACAGGGATATAAGAAAGGAGGCAGGAGTGAAGCTGCTGCAGATATTTCCCTTTTGGTGATCTAGGAAAGAAGGAGTAAGATGATGGGGGGTGGAGAAGGAAAAAATGAAAAGAAGAGAAAGAAATGGAGTATGTAAAAGATACAAAGGGAGAGTAGTAAAGATACAGAAATATAAAAATGTTAACCCCAAGTAGCCACCTCTGGCTCATGGGAGTCGTGTTGCTGGAAGCTGAGAGATTATGTACAGGAATATGTAGCACTATGTGCTGTACTTGCCTTTCTATGCTTTTCTTGCAGTTTTTGGTCCTAGCTGTTGCTGGGATAGGGCATGGGACTAGATGGTTTTGTGCTATGACTCAGGAAGGCTATTCTTGTATTCTTGTCATATTTTGAAAAAGTAGTGAGGAGATGGAAGCCTGAAAAAAAAAAAAAAAAAAAGGGCAGCCTTATGATGAGCAAAATGCATCCTTATAGTTCGATTTCACATTTGCTGCCTGAGGATGTGTTTTGGAAACTGGCCAAAGAAATGGGAATGCCAGAGTCTGAGTTTAACTCTGGTCTAGCCTCAGGGAAATTATATAATCTTACTACATGAATGAAAAATACACAGCAAAAAATACACAGCAAAAAATACAGACCAGCCTCATCCAAGATACTCAGGGGATGTTTATGTCAGTGGTCATGCGAACTGTATGTTGCATGCTGTATAAAAAATATTAATGTGATTCCATTATTCTCAGCTGAACTCCTGATAAAACTGTGATGTGCTGGTGGAGGGCTTCTGGGAGTCCACTGTTAAGGTCTGTCTGCCACCAAAGTGAAAGCAGGGTACTATTGCGTCAAGTGGAGTTCAGCTGCCTCTGTTTGTACTGTCAATCATACTTTCATGAAATTGAGTTTTTTCTTGGCCTTTGGTAAAAATATTTCTGGAGTTCATTTCTCTTTCCTGTTGGAGTGGTTCAAATATCATGAAAGGTAAGGAATTAAAAATAGATTTCCTTGGGAGGAGATGCGTCTGTTCTTCGCCTATCTTTATGTGCAGGCATAAGTTCTTTCATCTGTAAGAAATATAAGTTATTTAATATATACAACATTTATATTACACATTACATATATATTTAATTACACATTACATATATATTAAGTAAATAAAATTAGTAATAAATGTTATGTACATATACACAGACACGTGCAAATAAATATTTGACTTTTTTTGTAGAAGATGGTAATTGTTTCCAACCTCTATTGCTCTGTAGTATCCCACTAGATTACTGTACTGCGTAAGTGCTGCACTTGGGAAGGAACAACCCCAGGCACTGGTATATGCTGTGGTTGACTGGCTGGAAAGCAGCTTTGCAGAAAAGGAACTGAGGGTCCTGGTGGACACCAAATGGAACACGAGCCAGCAACATGCCCTTGCTACAGAGAAGGCTGATGGTATCCTGGGCCGCATGAGGAGTGGTGTTGCCAGCAGGTTGAGGGAGTTGATCCTTCCCCTCTGCTCAGCACTGGTGAGGCCACACGTGGAGTGCTGGGTCCAGTTCTGGGCTCCCCAGTACCAGAGAGATGTGGACATACTGGAGAGAGTCCAGTGGAGGGTCACAAAGATGATCAGGAGACTGGAGCGTCTCACATATGAGGAAATGCTGAGAGGGCTGGGACTGAACAGTCTGGAGAAGAGAAGGCTCAGGGGGAATTGTATTAATAAATCCCTGAAGGCAGGGTGCAAGGAGGACGGAGCCAGACTCTTTTCAGTGAGTGCCCAGAGATAGTACCAGAGACAATGGGCACAAACGCAAACACAGGAGCTTCTGCCTGAACAGGAGACACTTTTTCACTGCGAGGGTGACTGAGTGCTGGCACAGGTTGCCCAGAGATATTGTGAAGTCTCCAACCTTGGAGGCATTCAGAAGCTGTCTGGACATGGTCCTGGGCAACTGGCTCATTGTCAGTCTGTACAGACATAGTAGAGCACGTTTAATTAGTAAAAAAGAAGAGCCTATGAATGAGAATAAGTTGGCTGTGATTATTCGGAACAGTGCTCACATTTCTTCTCATCCAAAGGAAGATACACACACACACTCATGCTTTCTCTCATTACTGTGGTACATCAGAATGTAAGGGAAATAACTTACAGTAGTTTACTGCAATAAAGATAAAAAACTGATTTTTATAAGGCTAAAGTGGCAATTTACTACAGTGGAAAGGAAGCAATGGAATTTTCTGTAAGCTTAATTCAAGGAGCTGAAAAGAATGCAGGTCATAAAATCAAATTTATTTTTGAACAGGTATAAAAACTCTATAGATGATTTTACATTTAAGGAGAATGAACCAGCCTGAAGATTCCTCATTAACTTTCAAGGGCCGTTTGGCAGATAATGGAACTCATCCACTAAAACATTTATTTTTCTTGTCTTATAGACACACATCCCTATCTCTGAACAACAAGATACACTGTAGGAGGAAAAAGCTGCTTCTTTTGCACAGAGGCCAGGAGAAAAAGTGGCAGAGAAATAAGACTTGGGGGGTGGGGGTGTAAGGTTGAGCATCGAGAGGAATATGTAGAGTAGATGGAAAAACAAAGAAACAAACAGAGAAATTCCCATGCCACAATGAACACGAAAAATGAAAAACCATTGTCCAGGTGAAAAACATGAAGGTGAGATTCCAAACTCGCAGCCTAGCTTTAAAATATGTATCATTTGTTTCATTGGAAATCCTGTGTGATATTTAGCTAGTTTTTTTATGTAGAGCTATGGAAAATGTGAGACTGGTTTGTGTCCCCTGTACATTCCACTCTCCCCCCAAGGCTTCAGCATCTTTTCACTGTGGAAGGGGCAAGCCTGTGAGGCTGTGGTTTACTAAAGCTGACATTGCAACTATCAGAAGACTTCTCAGTGGAAAGCAATGGATGCAGTCCTTTTGCGATTTGAAAATATAAATGAAACAAAGTTTGGAACCTGACATGAAAAGTGAAACGTATACGGTGACAACATTGTTTATACTTCAGAAGTTAATACAGACTTAAGGTTTGGGTTTTTTGTGCAAAGAAACTCAAAGTGCTTTATTTGTCAACCAAAAGATAGAGGACAAAAGGTTGCAGAAAAGGGTTGTTTTTTTAAAATTTTTGAATATGTAACTCCTTTCATTACTTGGAAACAAATGATCTGTAAAGATTTAATCAATGAAAAACTATACAGTGGGTTAGTTTCTCCTGCATTCTTTCTGATACCCCTAATTTCACCAGCGCCTTGTGCTGGAGAGTACACTTTCATTTCAACAACACATTGAGAAAGTGGAAGAAAATGTAAAGCAGTGTAGCACTGACACTCTGAGATGTTATGAAAATGTATTGTATATTCACAGAGGATAGGTATGTACCATATGTCGTCTCCAATTTTGTGTTGGTACCTGTTCAAGAAGTGTTGTTTCTATTTATTTTCCTTATTTACCATCATCACCCGTGCATGCCAGTCTACAGCTTGAGAATAGAACCTGTTGAACAATCAACAGAAATGGAAATTGGTCGTCTTACAAATTTATTCCTGTTGCAATTTGTTTATGTTGTAGGCGTGGAAAGTGGAAACCAGTCAGTCTCCCGGCCACAGTGGGTGCTCTCAGGTACCTACACTTAACTTCAAGTTTTCCTCTACAGATTCTGTTTTCTTAGCTGCATTGATCTAGGGTGTCTCAGCCTTTCTTAATGAAAGAATTAAAAAACACAAGCAGTCTTTCATGCTACTTGAATTCCACCTTCCTTTCCCGTGGCTGCTGAAGGTTGCTGGCATGGCACTGACAGCTGTAAGGCCTTAGGGGGAACAGCAGGCAAACAAGTTTGGTCACCTAAAAAGGCATTTTATTTTATTTTTTTGTGTGTTGTGGAAAGTTGCATGATTTCCTAATCTTCTATAAGATGTCCTAATCTTCTGTCAGGAGAGAAGAAGGTATGCAAGCAGCAAAAGTGGTTTTCTGTTTGCTATGGGCTCTGATTTAAGATAGGATGGAAAGAAATAGACTTTCATTCTTGATTGCATGTATTCTGTGACTACACATATATTTTATTAGAAGCAAATACAGTTCAATCTATACCAGAATGCATTTGGTTTCAGTCAAAAGCTAGTTTGTAACATCTATTGCTGCTCAGCAAAAGGTCAATGCTGGTGGTAGAGAAAGTTCTTCCTGAGTTGGTCTGTTTTGGCACCTGCTTATCCCTCCCTAAGCCTCTGTAGCCCTGTTTTTTTTTTTCCTGTTCACCGTCTCCTTTTCCTAGTATTGCTGATCTTACAGTTCTGGTCTCTTACACGTGCATCTCAGTTTGCCTTCTCACCCCCATCATCCCTGTTGAGACAGGTTGTTTCCCCATGTGCCAGAGTAGACCAGCAGAGAAGGGACATCAGCAGCACTGGGTAATAATTTCCCTGACCCTTTGCCTATCTAAAACAGCTTAAGTCTTAAGTTGCAGGGCAAAATTGGTTGCCCTAGCCATAGGTTGAGCTACTTAATTGATATGTGGTCTCTGGAGAAGGCAGCTTCCAAACCCTAAAACCCAAGTCTTCACAAAAGAAGCCTGCACTCAGTATATGCAAAATACAGTTTTTCTGTGGCTTATTGTATAAAGATAGACAACCATCGTTAGATGCACATGCTTGGCATAATGTGGATATTGTCTTTCACAAACTTCTAATCTTTGTCCCACAGATAGGCACTTAGAGTTTCCCTGTGAAATGACTGTTGGAATTTGTATATTTAGTAAATGGATTTTGAAAAGTAGCTGGTTTTTTTCCCGATGGTTCTCCTAAACATTCCATCTACAGCAAATACTGCCTATGGAGTTGCGCTGGAGTGAAAATAGGATCTTGGAATGAGACGAGTTTGATAAGTTTAAGTAAATACAGATGTTGTCTGATATTTTCTGGTGCAAGTATCCCACCCTTCCTTTCCAAGAACAGGAAGAAACAGATTATTTGGTCTTGTAACTCATCCCATAATAAGGATGTCATTTGGAGGAGGAAAATGGAGGAGAGGCGATTTAACCTTTGTCTATAACCCAGTGTGCTGGGCAGAGGAGTCCTAGTCTTCTACAAAGTCGAAACTAAAGACCTATTGTGCAAGGGCTTAGCAAGGACATTACATTCTGTGTAATTATCTCTCTTCAGGATGTCTGTAGTCACAGAGCTGCCTGTTAACCATTGGAAAGCTCTTAAAAATTAAATAACTTGCAATATGCCACTACTAATGTCATGTCCTGGTTTTGGAAGGGAACTCAAAAACTTTTGTCTTCCATCCTCATGCTTTCACACAGAAATAAAGAGGGGGGATTTTCTAGGTAGTTTTAAAGAAAGTGTTTGAAGGCAAAGGTAAACTCAACACTTTATAGTTTAGTGTAATTCTATCAAATACTCAGAGTAGTTACAAAAAAAAGTTGTTTAAAAACATCTGTTGGATGTGTTAGAGATGGAAGTTCTAACTTTTTTTAAGACCCACCACATCTTTTTTTAGTGAGTGCGACAAGGGATATGACTGAGTGAACCTAGTACATGTTTCATTTAAGTAAAAAGTAATTCAGCTGATTAATTTTTAGGGAATTGGAAGATTTATTCAAATAACTGACATCAAAACTTGTATGATTCAGAATTCTGTGTCTTTAAAAGTATCTTCAACTACTTCATATGCGTTGTACTCTCAGAGAATAAGATTTGCATGATGAATGCAGAGTGTACATTAGAATTGCAGGAACGTCCAAATACCTTATTAGTGTTTAAGGAAACCATGGGTAAGTCACATTCGTCAAGTGTGTCTAGTCAGTGTTCTGGCAGACAACAATTCAATGGTAATAAACAATTACAGTACTTACCAAGAAATATGCAATGGTTTAGCTTTTGTCATGGTTTAGGCTGAATTGGCCACTAAGGATGTGGGGCACTCCAGATGGGACTGACAGATGCTCTCCTCTACCCCTCTTCAAAGACAGAGGCAAAGGAGGGAAAAAGAGGCTAATGAGTTTAGAAGGAATTAAACTACTTTAATTAAATATTAATAATAAAATAAAAAGAAAATAATGAAATATATACAAAATGTATCAAGCCTCCAGGATGACAATCATGACACTGGCTGGCACTGAGGAAGTCCCAGACTGGACTCAGTGACAGATGGGAACTGGATTCTGGATCTGGATTCAGGATCGGGATCAAAGGCAGATGAACAGACATAGTCCTCCTCAGACGCCGGCCATTGAAGAAAGAGGCTGACCCTTTGATCCCTCAGCTTTTATACTGAGCATGAGGCAGATGGGATGGAATACCCTGTTGGTCAGTTTTGGGTCACCTGTCCTGTCCGCTCCTCCCAGCAGGTGGGACCCCTCTACGCTTTTCTGCTTTTGACCCTCCAACGGGACAAGTAACCAAGTTATCTGCCCGTGGGTGTTATAGCAATAAGTATAAGCAAGGTCCTCTCTGCATACCATGGCTGGGCATCAGCTATAAACATAGGTCTTATCACTCTGAGAGTGAACAGTGTCTGCACAATATGCTGTTAATTTCAGTAGTTAGAAGAGGCCTAGCTAAGAAGCAAAGTTACTGAACAAAATTGGTCCTGTTCTACCTCAAACCAGGACAGCTTTGCTCTTTTATTTTTATAAATCATTGCTGTCAATTCTCTTAGGAGTTTAGAATTTACGTAAAGGCTAACATTCTCCTCCTTTTCATGGTTTTCCCCTGACCCTCTTATAAATGTTGTATTTGTAGTATTTCAAAAGCAGTTCTGAATGGTTTTGGGCTACTTTAGAAAAAGGCTAAATCAGCCCAACCCAGTCCATATAAGCCTTATAAGCCTAGATGATCCTTTTAACAAGTGCTTTTGTGACTCTGCATTTATTCAATGTTGTGACCAGCAGTCCCATTTAACTGCCTTAGAGTTTCTGGCCCACGTGATCTGATATACATTTACAACTAGGTTGATGGGATTTAGAAGAGAAGTAATGCTTTAATTGATATGATGTGCTTTTTTATTGCTGTTGGAAATGGATGTGTTGACATTTCCATGAATGAATCCTTTCTCATAGAAGGGTGGGTTTTTTCTTTATTTTAAGAAAATGGGAATCAAAATGCCTGATTTATGTCATTATTTAGTAACTGTTTAATAGAATTTTATTCTTGTAAGCTTCACTCTCTATGTTTCATACTGTATGACCTTGTATAATAAGTTAAGTCCCAATCCTGAGCCTATTGAACTTTGTTTCTGACATGCTTCTTCTTAAATGGGTACTGTACTAGGCCTCTGGCAGGTACATGTACAGCTCCAGATGTATTTGCATAGTCCTACATAGAGGAATTTAGGACATTACTCATCATAATCTGTGCTTTTTAGTAAAGGAACATTTTAGTTTGACAGACTGCACAAGGCACAGATGCCGGGAGTAAAGCAACACGTTGCGTTGGTATTTCTGGCGAAAGGTATTTCTGCCTTTGTAACAGGCCAAATTCTGCCTGTATTTGCCTGTGCAATGCAGGTACGTTACTTCTTATTGTCTATGTTAGGGAGAACAGAGAAATACTTGAGATCGACTACTTTTTTTCCTGGTGATGCAGCTGCTGAGTGCAGACATTGCAAATGCATTGTGTGCATAGAGTAGAGCAATTAAGTGGATCAAGGTGGGTTCAGCGTGTGTTGCTAGATACTGCCCTCAGCTGTCCTCCTGCCTCCTGCTACCTCCTGCCTGCCTCTGCCTCTGCCTCTGCCTCTGCCCCTGCCTCTGCCCCTGTCCCTGCCTCTGCCTCGCTGCTGATTCTGCCTCTTGGTGCCCTTAATGGTCTGTTGTCATGGCTTGACAGTTTCTGATGAGACCGCATGAAAGATGACATACATTTTGGACTGCAGGACACCAGGAGAGGGAGAGGAAGGCTTTAAAAAAAATTGTGTTGTTAAATTACAACCTATGCACTCTGTGTGATTTGGGGTAGAAATTTACACATACATGAAAAGATCCATCAGTTCCATATGTTGTAAGAAGAGTGAGGAAAATAGTCTACTATAATGTTTGAGGAGAAGAATTATACGTGTGCCATTAACAATCGCTCTATGTGAAAATCTTCTATGCAAAGATATGTAAAGCTTGATTTTTTTTCAAACTTCTCAGATGCTGGAGTTTGCTGGAGTTTTTTGTTTGTTTGTTTGTTATTTTAACTTGGGACATCCAATTCATGTGCGATAAAGTATGTGTATCAGCCCATTCATGCTGATTAGCTATTTCCAAAATTACAGGACTATAAAAATACCTGAAGCATTTTCTATGGAATTTTATCTTAAATTTGTGTGCAGTGTCATTATTCAAAAGAAGAGAAGTGGCTGAGCGGGTGGTTCATTTTTTCATTGGCATATTGAACTTTTGGCTGCAAACTGAGAAGCTTTGAGTTTTTGATTTATGACAGAAAGAGATTTATATTCTCCTTATAATATTTTTTCTAGTGCTTTCTGAGCAATTCTGTTCTTGACCAAATTTTTTGAAACTGTGTATTGGTATATTTAATTTCAGAAAGCACAGATCCCAGAAAATGTTGACATTTGGTTTTCAGAACTAGATACCTATCTTGATTGATTTGTGAATTATCAACTCTCTTGTGGATAGAGCATCTTCAGTGCTTGCCCTCTGCTCCAAGTTCTGATGAGATTGCTTTTTAGTGCTAAATAAGTGCACAAATAATTTTTTTGTTATGGGCACATGCACTCTTGTGCATTATCAAATGGGTTGAAACAACTGACTGAATTTGCAAATGCCAATAACTAGCCATCATATCCAAATATAAATGACGTAGATTGTTATACTGTATGTGTAAACAAGGTGTATGAGCACCTCTGCTGATTGTTAACAGGAGAAGAGCTCCAAAGCTAATTAGCAGTTAGATAAAGAGCAGCTTTGGTCTATTAAGTTGTAATAAATATTCCTGTTCAATTTTCCCTTCCCACTTGGTATTGTGCTTTTGTGTTCTTGTGCTTTGTGATGGTTCATGCTTTCTTAGTGTATGAAGGTGTGAGTGAAACTGGCCAGACTATTCCTCTGTCTTTTGTTTAAAGAAAAAGATGTTGTTTCTTTGCTCCAAAAGGTGAAGGAATAGGAAGGGAAGGACACACCTGTGTTCTATGAGGATAGTAGTATAGTTGGACCATAGTGTCTGGACATGTGGCACATATTGTGTTTATATAGCAGTAATGCAGAACATAAGTTGAAAATAAGGTATTTCTTGTGTCTTGGTCGTGTAATTATCCCAGCTGTAAATTAGGTACGATTGTGCTTACTTTTCAGTGCTTGCATTATCATACTTACTGTGAGTAAATCTTTCTTCTGTTTCTTTACCTACTGCTCCTAGTCACTTGTATTTTCTCCTTTCTCTATTTACCCTGTATTGTCTGTGCTAGGACATCTTAGAAAAAGGTCGTATTACAGTTCCCATTACACATTTCATAAGATTACAATTCAGCTGTCATTCTTTGTCCAGTTTTGTAGTGTCTTTAGATTCAAATTCTCTCAGTATGCCATGGATGTGACAGCGTGTGAATTATGATGCCATAGAACACTTATTCTTATGAAGTATAAGGCTAGAAGTCAAGTACCATTAAATGCAAAAATGTGTGAGTGGTTGTGCCGTAAGTCACATATTAAAATGTTGTGTGATTGTAAGTTGGCCCAGTGCAATTCTTTACTTAAAAAATGATAGAGAAAGTTCAGGAATAATTTATTTTAAATTATTTTTAAATTACTTTATAATTCTGAGTAATTAATTGTTTTAAATTTAATACAAATGAAATAAGTTAAAATGAAATACATGTTCTCTATTTTAGTTTAACACTAAAAGTATTTAATGGTAAATGGTTTTAGATGAAAAGAGTGTACGTGTGCATTTTCAAAGCTAGGATTACTGTATTCTGCAAGATGAGGGTCCCTAAATTCTTTTTCTCGTAGGCAGAAACTTGCAAAAGGGTCTGAGGATTTAGAGCATCCAGTCTGATGTAAGTTGTAAAGAGAATAGGTCCTCCAGTCTTTTGTTATGGTTTCCTCTTGCACTGGCTGTTTGGAAGATGATCAAAGTAACTTTGTGATAGAGTAGTATGTGGTAATTTTCAATTAGTAAAAGCATTATTGTAATGCCCAACATTTAGAGCTGTATAAGATCTAAAACAAGGTGGGGGTTTTGCAGTCCTCAAATGCTTTATGCTTAGTTTAAATATTAGAACTTGGAAATTTTTGTTGTCCATCTAAACTCCCAGTCCACCTTTGTGTCCTAAGGTCTTGGTGAAGCTGCTCCGTACCAGTGTGCCCAGAGCTGTTTGGCAGCCTTGCAGGCAATGAGCAAGGCTTTTCTGTTTTTGTAGAATTCTCATAGAATCGTAATGTTTATCAGAGAATGAAGTGCTTATGATGTAATTCTCCCTTACCTTTCCACCCCAGGAGAATCTCGATCATTGTCAATTTAAGCTTTGTGTTTAGAGAGCTGCAGTGGAACAATTTTTCACATTCAGTTGCAAATTCCAAGTGCGAAGATGGTGGTACAGCTCATGGAAAAATGAATTTTCTGTTCCCTGCAGACTTCCAAGAGTTCATAAGCTTGTTTTGTGGCTATATGAGATTGAGTTGAGATCTTGGAATTTCATTTTGATAAATCTAAAATACCATCTTCATTTTGACATGTTACACTATGCAGCATTCTGTTATGTATAAATAATGGCTTTAAGGAGAAAAGGTGTAAGTCCTTCCTAAAAGTGTGAGTAAAGTAATACGCCATCATGAAATTTTGATTTTTTTTTCATTTTCTGATGGTTATGGGTTCTGTCAGAGAAAAATATTTGACAGCTGTAATTGAGAGCAGTGTTTAAATGGGCAATGATTACCAAGGCCTCCTTTTTTGATTTTGCGTGGTGAGTGAGAAAGGTATGAAAAATTAAGCCTCTTTTTAAGTTCTGCTTTTTTAACACTGTACAGAAAAAGAGAAGTGTGTTACCTCACATAAAATGAAATCCAGAGTACTCTGAAGTCCCGAGTTTGAAATATGGCAAATTCAATGGGTGGCAGTTTCACCATCTGATACCAACTTTGCAGTTCTATGCAACTTTAATTTAATGAGGAGAATGCTCTAAACAGGTAGGATAGCATTCTTGGCTTCATTTGACATGTATGAAAATTGCAACATAGGAAAATGAAGGAAGAAAAAATGTGCCTGAACACTGACATTTAAAGTGACCTCTAAACCAAACTTAAGTAATCGTGACTTAGGTTTGGGAGCAAGTGCATGCCTTTAAAAGTATTTAGAAGTGCTTTAAAAGTAGTATCTGAAGTGCCTGGTTTGAAAATGCACAATAAACAGTTTTGGGAGCGGTTACTCTCCCAGACCCATCTTACTACATGGGCATCCAAACTCCCCTTGGTTTTTCTGCTGCAGTAGCACCTCACATAGGTCTCAGCTTGAGTCAGAGTCCCTCTCTTGCTTAGCATTTGACAGACAGTAAATACCCCAACAGGCAGAAGTCGAATCATGGGCTTCATCACTGCCAGCCTTCCCAGTTCAGGCAACTTGTGACTTCTGCCTCCAAACAGAGATCCTTCTGTAAGGCAACTTGTCATTGGAACCTTCTTCATTCCTTTCTAATGAGCACTAAGCAGCTAGTTATGATTTATTAATATCTCTGCTCTGGTCACAAGCTCTACAATGTAATTAATGCACTGCAGATTTTCAGCTTGTTTTACAGCATAATATGTGGCTATTAGAATGTTTCAGGGAGCTATGGAGGTCAGCTGTGTGGGTGGCTCTTAGGGGTAGAAAAATATAGGAATGGGAGAAAGTAAAATTAAAAAAAGTACTAAATATAGTAGTTTAGTTTTTCTATCAGCAATTTGGTGTGACCCTTTTTATGTGTGACCCCTTATGAGTATTAAAAAACAAGCCCAAAGGTGTTGACTTACGCTGTGCTTAGAATGGGAGCACTCAGATTCACAGTGAATGTCTTCCAGCTGCTGACATTCAGCAGACAGTGGAAGGATGATTAAGGGTCAAAGAACAGCTTCCCTGTCTTCAGTAGAGAAATCTTTACTTTCATCTTTTTTTCTTTATCTTAGGAAAATAATTAATCAAAGCTTATTAAACTTCCTTTGGGAGGGTGATACCCAAGCCTCGTTTTCATGAAGGTGCTCCCTGAATTTTAAATGTGTAAGTTCCATTTAAGTAGCATCATTCCCCTTCTGACGTTTGGTTTTCGATTAAAATGGTTCCAGAGCTTGTCCTACAGCTGCTTGTCAAGTGCTTAGACTGTAGAAGTAAGGGAATCTTGTCACATTACATCTAATTGTTCTGGTTTTGCCTGCCAGCCTGTGACAAGGTCAAAGCATAGCACAAAACTCTGACTTACAGTAAAAAACAAGATATAATAGATTTCTCAATATAGGCACCTGAATTTGAAACAAATGGAGAAAGGGGAAAATTTTTCACAGTTCTGGCAATAGAGACAATGGTATTGCATTGTCCCCTGGCTGGAGCCAAATTCTGAAAGTTGCCAAGCACTTAGCATTCAAGATAATTTAACGTGCCTTGGAAATTTTCATTCAGATGTTTTTCACATCTGAGGATTTTGACTAATAATTCTCCTATGGATGTATTTGCTAGTCAATAGATTTTAACTAATTGCTGGGTGGTGAAGATATAATTTCTTGTGGTGGGCTTTTAAATTACACAGTTCCACTGCTATTGTTTGTACTAACTATTTTGTAACTATGCCTTCAGTCTTGCGGATGTAATGCATACGTGGGGCCGTTTCTTCTCTTTTTCATTTGCTTTGCTTTTTTCTCAGGGCTTCTGAATACTCATCTTCATTTTGGAAAGGTATTGCACTGGTACATGCAAATGAATTTTCACTGACAACTCCTTACATGTGTATAAATGCAATTGTATTGCCAGCTCAGCACTGAGCCTCAGAATAAAGGGCAAAGTGGAGGTTGGGAGATGTATTCAGAGGCCTAGAGATGGAGGTGGGTTTTTAATGGAATATTCAAAAGGGGCTGAATTAGTTCATATCTCGGTTTTAAGAGTTTTAAAGGGAGTAAGGCAACTAGTCTGTTAGGAGATTAGTTATTTATAACACCTTCAAATTACATTTTGTCATGTGTGACTGAGTGTGACTCACTTATTGTTTCCTTTATCAGAGCATGGACAACATGATGGAAAACATTAGTGAAGGATGTTCTTTTTTAATTTCTTTTTTAATACAACTTTGACATGAAAGCAGAATTCTGTAGTGGAACTTGCAGCATTTAGATTGAATATAAAATAAATAGGAAAACTGCTTCAATCAGATGTATGTACCAGATGTAGGTAGGAATAGAGAAGCTACATAATCTAATTAAAAAAAAAAACCAACACTTTGATCTTTATACCTTCTCATGCAGATAACAAAAAAGATCTCTTGGCAGGTGGACACATATTCTGTATTATTTAGGTGCTAAATTACCCTTTGTGTGTTGGAACTACTAGTAGATAGGAACGAATAATGCAACCAGTTTCTCTGCGGTGCTGAGCTTAAATTAAACAGTCCCTCCCACAAAAACACAGTACTTCCCTCTTCCCGCCATTGCAGATCCCAAATTTTTGTGAGTGGCAGAGTAATTGAAATAGAATTTCCTATGGCATTCAATTCACTAGATAGATTCTCTAATGTCTGATATGCTGTACATGCAAGTTGAAGATTTTATTCAGGTGAATTTTCTGCTGTCTTATTGTAAGAGTTCGCTTTACAGTGTGATCTTTTTTTACTGTGGCACTAATACTCTTTTTTTTTTTTTCCACCAGCTAGTCTTTCTGGATTCAGGAACTTATTCTGAGGTTCCTGCAGGAACTTAATATCATCAGAATATCTGTTTTGTTTGGTTGCTTATTAGAAAATTATTGACAGTAGACAAGAGGATAAATGTGTGCACACAGAGATAGTAGGTTTGAGTAAGATTTGTCTCCTTAGACACTAGGTTAGAGAGCAAACATCTGATCAGAGTTTGCAATTTTCTAATAGTTGTTCTTACCCCGTAGATAAATAACCAGCTGACTGACGGTACAGGTGGTCACAACTGCACATTCCACTCTGGTCTGTGGTGTGCAAATTAGAGTCGTGGGATGCGTATTAGCTTGGCTGTGTCAAGGGATAAATCCGCAAAGTTGTTGATTCCTACCTGTTGGAAAAAGAGTGCATCCCTGGTCCTATAAGCACCGTTGTGTGCATGTGAGAAGGCCCTTTACTTCCATGGGGATATTCATTAGGAACATTTGTCTCCCTCTGTCTCTCTCCCTAGAGGGCTGTTGTGGTTTGGGGATGGTTTGGCATTGAAACTAGGCCTGTTTATGAATCAGACACTTGAACCATTATCCTGAAGTTATTATTTTTTATGTAAATACCGCTGTTATGATGAGGATGAATATACAAATTAGTGGAGCCGGTTATAGGAATAAACATTAGTTAATCTATCAAAAGCTGTAAACTGTATTTTTAATCTTTCAAAGGAAGTGCAGGTAATTCTTTCCTTGCTTTTATCTTCTTACTTTCACAAACATTTGCAAACTGTTTAGAGAACAATTTGGCTCTTAATGTCCAGTTGAGGCAGGTTAGAATAAAACAAGGCAGTGGAATTCAAGAGACTTACAACCTGTATAAACCTACTAAAATTGTAATTGTAATAAATTGGTGCATCAGTCAGCTCCAGATATAATCTTGTAACTTTTAACAGAAGTAGCTTGTGGTGAAACTTATTGTCTATGGGCTAAGCCAAATCGGAGGAATGCATTCATCTGTTTCTTCAATACAGATCGCTCAGTATAAGGCTTCTGTTCCTTGCAGGTAATCAACGGTTCAGTTGAAAAGCATGCAAAATTTATGTATCATCAAAGTTAGTGAGAATATTGCTATTAACGTCTAAAGGAATAATGTTGAGAACATCTGAAATTCCTTCCTAGTTTATAGACTTCAGATTGTTCTCATTTGTTTCTTCTTTTAAATTAATAAGATTGTATATCAAAAGAACCTCAGTAGATCAAAAACAGTCTGCCTGTAGTTACTCCAGTGTTAAATTTTCAGTGATTTCTTGTGGAGGCTGCTGTTCATTGGAGCGCCCTGGAAAGGTAAAATCACTTGAGAGATACATATGAAGACTGAGATGGTGTGCTTTACTTCTTGAGCATCTGTTGTTAAAAATATGTGCTGGTCCACTTGCCTCTCATCTAATCCAGTTTCTCGTGGCTGCCCAGAAAGGATTATGATAATTATACAATGCTGTTTTCTGGAATTACCAAATCAATATTCCAAATATATTAGTCTTGGGTATTTCCAGAACCCAGCAGAATTTGCAGTATATATGACAAGTACATTTAAATACATTAAAACACTTAGGTTACTAGGATTAGTTACAAGGGTTGAACAATGTAGTCTAGCAATTAGTTAATTTTTTTAAATGAAGCAAACTCTTTGTGGTGTCTAACATACCATTCGTATACTCTTTATGCTACATTTCAATTTATATTCTAATAAGGACTTTTGCTGGAACAGATTTTATCTAGGTCTCTCCTATGTAGCAAAAGTGTGAATTATTTCAAATGTTAAAATATTATTATTACATGGTAAGAGTACCCCACTTTAGCTGTTTGGAATAGGAGATAATGGTGGCAGACATTCAGGATGTTTTATCAAATATTGGTACTTTCATCCCAATGTTACAGTGTGTTTTTGTTTCAAAAACTGATTCTAAAATATCCCTCTCTTTCTTAACAGATCGGGTATATTTGCATGTGTGTATATCCTTTGTGTTAAGAACTGTATCTGTTCCTTTGGTATTACTTGTTTCTTCAGCTGCAGATAAGGAATGTTTGAAAAATGTGTAGATATTGTAGTTGGAAATATTATTAAACACACTTATTTCGGTGTTCCTTAGTTTAGTGCCTATTTTCATATCTGAATTAATGTGATGAAAGATTTATCACAGGGAAAAAATTAACAGTTTTTAGTTCAGTGGGTTCATAACTGTCTTTGCTACAGTGGTTCTGTAGAGGTCAGATTGTAGCACACTGATACATTACACATTTCATTACTCAAAAATCTTGTTGGGAGGCTTATTATTGATGTCAGCTAGCTGTGCTTGCTTGAATGATTTTCCTAGCTGGACCACTAAGTTGTGAGAAAAGCACTTTGTCTTTGTTTCTCAGTATAGGACATGTGTATTCCCAGTAGAGAGCAGGAATACTGTGTAAAAATCTGACCAGCCCGTGTTTGAGAATGGTGGGTTCAAATAGGCATAGGTGCTAAGCTGAGCAGGAGAAGGGAAAGCCAGTGCTGCTGTGGAAAAAAATGATGAGAAAAGCCTGGATTCCACCTAGTGGAACAAAGATGGAGATGATGTATGTTCAATTCTCTGAACCGGTCAGTGCACCAGATACTGAGAAAGAAAAATTCTCTAAGCAAAATTACAAACTTAGGAGGTCAATGGACATAAATTGAGCATTAATAGATTTTAATCTGGAAATTAGGAGAAGTTTTCTAATGAGGAAAGGAATATGGTGGTAAAACAAGAATAATAATTGTGGAAAAGTGAATTAAGCTTGACTATCTGACATGATTTTTACAGTTTCATTGGAAAGGGCTCTGGTATTCCTTTTCCGTTGTGAGTGTCTGTGATCATAAGCTTTGATGAGCAGCTCCTTTGTGTCTCTCCTGAACTTGTACAGAACATAGCACAGTAGGACACCAGTCCCTCGGGAGACTTAGAGGTCCTGCAAATATTAATGTGGGTAGAATCCCAATGACATCTTCAATTCCAGTAGTGAATCAAACCCATCTTTTATCTTGTTTTGTAGCAACTTAGGTATAACATCTAGAAAAAAAAAAAAGCACTAAATAACAAATAGCCTGAAAAAAATCACTACAAAGGAGGAAAATGTCATGGAAAGAATATTCAGCTGAGTGAACAGATGAGCAAAAAATTTTGCTGGTGGCTGTGAGATTTAGATTATGAAGTCACAAATAAAGTTTTCAAGGAGACCTGTTCCGTTGCTTAAGCAGTGGTTAATTGCTTTTTCTCAAAGCAACGAAATTACAGCCTGGATTTATCTGAGTATTGATGTGGTTTCCTGCGAAGGAAGTTTGTCTTAGGTGAGATAAATGGCACAGAGTAAAAATGGGCTCTTCTTAAATGTAGTATTCCAGTCATTTAGATTGTGTATTTCGTCATGTGAGAACAGGCAGAAGCATGGACTGTGGTGAGGCTTATTGATTGCTGCAGGATTGAGTACTTTGCAAAAAACTGTATCAGCAAAATCAAAGATTTATCAAAAATGTTGAGAATTTGTAAAGAAGATAGAATTTTTTAGTCAACGTGTTAGCAAGTTCTGTCAATTTGAGAAATGGCACATGCATACACAGGTATTGCTGTTCATGATAAGCATTTGGAGTATTATGGCTAGCTCTAGTCATAGTGCTACATAGCAGCGATATTGACATCATATATTACTGAATAGTTAAGTATTCCTTAGTATTCCTAATTACTTAGGAATTACTCTGTCACAAGTCCTTTCATTTAACTAAAAGCATAAAAAAAGCAGCCAAAAGAACTTCCTAGTCTTCCCTAAGTCTACACCATCTTTCACTTCTTATGCTTTTCCTTTTAAATACTTAGGTTTGGTAGAATCTGGCGATTGCAACCGTTTCCTGGTAGCAGATTAGATGACTTGAAACCCTGGATCAGCTGAGAACACAATTTTGTTTCAAATTCAACTGATGCCTTTTTGTGTTTATTTCTCTTCTGTTATCTTAGGCTCCTCTTCTTCCTTTTGGCTTTCAGCTTATCCTTTTAATTTTTTTCCCACTGACTCTGGACGTGTTTTTTGGTGTGATGGTTTTTGTTTTTTTTCCTTAGGTGTTATGCTTGGCCTCCTGGCTATATAGTTTAGTATTTTTAATCTTCATCTCTGTTCCTTTTGATGTCAGTCTACCCTGTTCTTTATTTTGTCTTTTATAAGCTTCCGGCTAGCTTCTCTTTTGCTCCTGATATCTCCTGATAGCATCTCTTTTGCTGGATTTCCCTTTTTTTGGCTGATTCATGATATCTTAATAAGGTTGAGTATTGTTTTCCAAGTGAACAATTTTATTCAGTGAAAACTGAAGTTTTAGTCCACCTGAAATCTTTGTGACTTGCAAAATTGGGGGAATACTTTTGGACCTTTAATTTAAAAAGTGGTTCCACAATAACATTTGCTGAAATATATCCAAAATATTTCTTAGTCTGGATTCATCAGGGTTGTAGCAGCATTTATAAAAGCAGTTTGGAGAAGGTAGCTGTTCCTTTTCAGAAGGTTTTTGCGGTCAC
This sequence comes from Charadrius vociferus, assembly GCF_000708025.1. NCBI lineage: Eukaryota > Metazoa > Chordata > Aves > Charadriiformes > Charadriidae > Charadrius > Charadrius vociferus. The sequence continues at coordinate 3,157,961 of NW_009648441.1, forward strand.
AAAATTTACTAAGTAGTTTTCCATGTCTAAGAAGATAGATAAACAATGAGCAAAGAGAATTTTTAATGGATTTTTCCT
>NW_009648441.1:3158071-3194904 GCF_000708025.1 Charadrius vociferus
ACATTCTTATACTCCAAGACATAACGTGAGAAGGATTGCCTGTGCAGTCAGGAAGATCTGGGTTCCAGTCCCTATACCAACGATTATTTAGGTAAATGCCATAAAGTGAAACTGTTTAAAAGGAAATGGAGACAGGTCTGCAGCAGAATAGCTTACATTTTAAAGTTTGGGGAAATGCTCTGAAGGTGCACAGAGGGGATTTGAAGCCTGCATTCCAGAGGAACCGTCTAACCAGATGTTCATAACGTAGAAAGAACAATATAACTCTCTTCTTTGGAAGTTTTAGATACTGCTCTTAGGTGTGCGGGTGTACCTCTTTGTTCATTTAACCTTCCACTTCAACCAAATGAAATAATTTTCTTTAAACTTTAAAATGTATGATTTCAAATGCAAAGTATTATGTCAAATCTTACTTTTGGCTTTGTGTGAAACAGATTTTCACTGCTTTGGCCATTGAATTGAAAAAATCAGTCTTCCATTGAGCCATAATCTAGACCAAAAAGATCAGACCAGTCATCTTTGTCAAATTCTTCAAGCGATGTCTCAGGAGCAGCTCTGTTGCCTTCATTAGAGCTTTAGCCTTGTAGTATATCAAACTTGGGCATCTGGAAAGAAAATTAATCTCCTTTAACAACAGCAGTTGGCTAGCAATTGACTTTTAAATCTCTGAGTATAGTATCTTGGCTGAGAGACCCCAGTGTGCATTCAGTAAATCTAACCAGATCATTTATTTAGTGGTTAATTTCTTATTTTGCAGAGACAACAACTTTGGAAAGCTTGACATTGTTATTAAAATATGCTACAATATTCTCCTGTTTCCTATTGTGAATATTCAAAGCCACTTTCTATAAAACACAAATGCTGTGTAAGTCTTCTTTTTTTTTCCCATTGAAAAAAAGAAGAAAGAAAAAAAAGAGATTTATTCACAGAACTTGGAGGAAACTGGATTTTTCAACTAGGTTGTTGATGGCATAAGCCATAAACTATCAAGCTACGTTCATGGGTCAGTGAGCACTTCATGACTGGAGATGTATGAAAGTCTGCTGAGAGAGCACATCACGCCCTACTCTCGTTCTAACATCATTCAGTTGTTTTTGAAAGGTGAGAGATTTCTATTTCCCATACCATCCCTTTTTATTATTTTTAACACCAGCTTTCTGAACATCCTTTTTTTCTCCCACCCTTTGTCCTTGGTTTTGTTTTTTTTTTTATTTGCAAGAACAGGTGACTGTGTAGAAGGAAAAATACCAAAAATATGATAGTGACAGGATGTTGATACAGACAGTAGTTTAGATAGTGAGCTGCTCTCATTGTCCTCTGCTCCTGTCTCCAAATTCAAGCAACTTTTAAATTTTTTTATGGCTTTTGTATTTTTAAATAAGAAAGGGAAGGATTGGCATGTGCACAAGCTGAGAGAATATAAATTAGCAGAAATTATATTTAGAGTTTAGGCAGAGATTTTTTGCAGAAAAACACCTCTTTGTCCCAAAATCTTGAAACTATTCTTAGAGATCTTGTGTTATTGTTGTGTGCTTTAATAGTGGTGTATTGTGCATTGTATCCATTTTACCTGGGACATGGTCTTGTATGAGCCTCCCTCTTCTTAACAAAAGCTCGGGGAATTTCTCACTGCCAGTACTGTGACAAGGAGACCTTTGTTTATGCAGTCAGGTAGATTGAAATAACTGCGTGTATTCTGATATATTTAATTTGGTAACCAGAATGTCAGATCATGTTTGGATCCATTTATGTCTCATGGCATCCTCCTAATTTACACTCTGGATACTTGATTTTTCTGTCCACAAAGCTATACTAATTGAGGAAAGGTTTGGTTTCAGTTGCACTGTTTGAACAACTACAGATATTTTTTTTTCCTCTTCTGTTGTGCTTTAATATATTCTGAAACCATACAGGATTATGTTAATTGTCTCTATAAAGGTCAAAGTTACGAGTGTTCTCAAAAGTAAAATACAGAATAGTTGGCACTGTTAGTATAATGATTTACTTTTATTTAGACGTACATCAACCACAAAAGCAATGCATGATCCACACTTAATACTTAGTCTCAGATGAGCAAAGGGCTAAACACGATTTTCTGTTACTGGTAAAAAGTTGATGTTCTTGTCAATCCTTTTAGTGAAGAAACGAAATAGGGAAGGCAGACATTGTGGTGGGTGGGGGACACTTAAGTCTGCGTCAGATTGACTCAGTTGTATGTGGCTGTTTCAATACCATTAAAAATTTGCAGATTGTGGATTTTAAAACTGGCGTGAGCCTCATTTTCCATATTGCAATACTATTACATTTTATGTATTGGCTCAGCTATTGTTATTAGTTTTGTTAGGCTGACTCTGCTTTACATGAGAAGAATCATGAAAGGAGTTTAGAAGTCTGTGTAAAGTGAAGTACAGCTAATTGGTGAAAGTTATACATTAGTAAATATCCTTAAACTGATGATTCATTATCATATGCATGCACAATTACTTGATGGAACAGACTGTACTCATTGTCAGCTAGGTCCGTACACGCATGGAGTGATACTGGATGAAGGGAATGATGGAATGATGACCTGGATGAAGGGATAGAGTGTACCATCAGCAAGTTTGCTGATGACATAAAACTGGGAAGAGTGGCTGACACGCCAGAAGGCTGTGCTGCCATTCAGCATGACCTGGACAGGCTGGAGAGTTGGGCAGAGAGAAACCTTATGAGGTTCAACAAGGGCAAGTGTAGGGTACTGAGGAGAGAAACTGGATGTCACACGATCCAATGTGAATCATACAGAAGCCACTTTATTGATATTCTCCTGCCCCTTATATACAATTTATCTATCCCTAGACGCGTTCACACATTGGTTGGTTAATAGTATTGTGCACGAGGAGAGCCTGTGACTCAGCTTCTTCCTGATTGGTTTGTCTAATCTCTGTTTTCGCACCTGCTTGTCTGACTCCTCCAGGCTTGTTTTTCTCAATTCGTGTGAAACAGTCACTGTCGCTCCTGTTTTGCTCTCCTCAAGGTGACTTCAAGGGTGAGGGCCTACAGCCAGTCTGCTTCCTCGCATGGCTGGTTCAATATATGTCCATTGTCTCTTAAGTACGCTCCCACAGGGTACTGCACCTGGGGAGGAACAACCCCATTCATCAGTACAGGTTGGGGGCTGACCTGCTGGAGAGCAGCTCTGTGGAAAAGGACCTGGGAGTCCTGGTGGACAACAGGATGACCGTGAGCCAGAAATGTGCCCTGGTGGCCAAGAAGGCGAATGACATCCTGGGGTGCATCAAGAAGAGTGTGGCCAGCAGGTCGAGGGAGGTCATCCTCCCCCTCTACTCTGCCCTGGTGAGACTGCATCTGGAGTACTGTGTCCAGTTCTGGGCTCCCCAGTTCAAGAAAGACTGGGGACTGCTGGAGAGGGTCCAGCAAAGTCTACAAAGATAATTAGGGGATTGGAGCATCTTTCTTATGAGGCGGGGGGGATGGGACCCAAGGGACTTTGAGTCTTTTTAGTCTGGAGAAAAGAAGACTGAGGGGGGATCTTATTAATAGTTACAAATACTTAAAGGGAGAGTGTGAGGTGGATGGGAGCAGTCTTTTTTCAGTGGTGCCCAGTGATAGGACGAGGGGTAATGGGCACAAACTTGAGCATAGGAAGTTCCATCTTAACACCAGGAGGAACTTGTTTACTTTGAGGGTGGCAGAGCACTGGAACAGGCTGCCCAGAGAGGTGGTGGAGTCTCCCACTCTGGAGACATTCAAAACCCGCCTGGACGCTGTCCTGTGCAACCTGTTGTAGGTGACCCTGCTCTGGTATGGGGGTTGGACTAGATGATCTCCAGAGGTCCCTTCCAACTCTGACCATTCTGTGATTCTGTGATACAGAATTTTTAAACTTAATGTTTATTTTTAATTCTGAACAGTTAAGCCTCTAAATAAAATAGAACTAAAATACTTTATAGATTTTTTTTTTAAAGTATTCTCAATGGCAGTATCATCTTCTAATTGATGCCTCTGGTATCATCTGATTCTACATAAACTAAGCTAACTTAAAAATTGCTCAAACAGCTGCCTTGTCTTCATATAACTGACAGAGTTACTGCTGAAACATCTGTTGCCATGTTGCTAAGTTTCCCTTTTTAATTATTTGTGTTCAATCTCTGTTCACAGACAGAGGTTGTCAAATTACGGAAGCATAATAGTAGTATACTAAATAATTAGCAAGAGAATACATTTTTTATATTTTTATGGATGCTTTTATCCTGTACATTCATTCTTCTTTTTTCTTGCATGTTCCATGTTCACCCTCAGCTCATTTCCATCCTTCTCTTTTTTCCTCTCCTCAGTGGGGGTCCCATTTCAGCAACTGGAATTTTACTGAATTTTTCCTGATTTAAGAGGGTTTTGGATCAAAGTTCCATTCAAGACCTGACTGTTATTTCTTAGAAGGGATACCCAGTGACTTTGAGCGTCCCATTTGCAATACCCCAGGCAGGTATAGTTCAACACCTGAAATGATGCATTTAAGGACTACTCTCCTGCACTTACTGTTCTGTATTCTAAATATTTTACTTCATGTATACAGGTGAGAGTGCCACATCTATGTATTCAGCTCTCATTCTGGAGAATATTTTGTGAGCTAATTGGGTTTAGGTCTAATCTCCAGGCAAGATCCATCCGATAAAAGATCTTAAATGAAAGGTTTCTGCTGACTTTGGCCTTTTTGTCAAATCCCTGAACTTTTGATGGGTGCAACTTTGATTCTGTGTATCTGTAGATTTTTAATGTAGCAAGAGCACTTGGAGCACTGTGAAATTTGCTGTGAAGTTAATGCTCACAGTTTTTACTTTAAGATTTGACAGTTTGTTGAAATCTGTATATTAAACAAAGTCATTTGGATCATCACGAAGATTTGAATTTAGGTAAGGTATAAAAGAGCCCTTTTAAAAGGCTACCATCTGTTTAGGAAGGAAGAAAAGCAGAAATTTCTCATACAGAAGTTGGAAGAAAGTCTCCAGGCCTTTCTGTGATTGGCTAACTACTAATTTTAGGCTTACTTTTACATTCTCAAGTGGGCAATTAAAATCTGTTCTTAGAAAAGGCAAGTAGGAGAACCTAAAAATAATGATGATGATGATAATAATAATAATAATAGAACCCACCAAAAAAAAAAGCCCAACCCAATGGACTTAAAAAAGACAACTTTTAACAAATTAAAAAAAAAAAAAAATTATAAATTTAATTCTCTGAGAAACAAACACACAGGTAAATGGAGTCTGAAATAGCTGACACTTGCCTAAAGTATATTAAGGGTGCTAACTCAAACTCTTGCACTCCAGAGGAAAGAAAAGGTAGCACACAGCAAGGAAACTAACCCAAATTTTGAACTACATGCATGATGTAAGAACACAGAAACAAACCCTGAAAGAATGAGGCACAAGCAGAAACTCAACTATTGGGGTAATGAGTATTATAGAGGTTCACTGCTAAACTGTAGGGGTATGTTGAGTTTGACAGAGGCCTTTCCTAGGACTGGTGCTACTTAATATTTTCATTTACAAGTTGGATATAGGAAAAGAAAGTCTGTTTATTAAATTCACAGATTATGCCTCCCAAAAGGAAGTATGCTGGAAGGGACAATAAGAATTCAAGATGACGTTGACAACTTAAGGAAATGTCCTAAAAATATGATGAAATTCTTTAAGGTCAGCACAAAGTTGCCTGCTAAAGGGGGATTAATCAATTGTGTAAATGTGGATAGCTAAGTAGAAGCTCTTCTAAAGTAGATGCAGGAAATAGTGAATCACAAAGTGAACTGTGATTAAAGTATTGCAGAACAGAAAAGGAAAAAGCAATACTGTATTGGGAAGTGTTAATAAGACTACTGTTTTCAGATATGGGAATTAATCTGCCCACTGCTTTTGCTGTCCAGAAAGCATCAGTTGCAGAATTGCTGTCAGTTTTAGGCATTTCTGTGCAAGAAAAGCATGATGCTGGCTGTATGTGTATGTATATTGTGTGTATGTCTGTTCAGAGTATGCATGCCACCTCACTTCTGGCTGTGTCTGGGGATATGGAGCTGCAGCAGTCTTGCCTTGATTGAGCTACCAGATTTGGCAATTCATGACAAGTATGTTTGGAGAAAGCTCAGAGACAGGCAATAAAAATTGTAAGAATTGTGAAGAAATTAGAGTTTTTTAGGTAAAAAGAGAAATAAAGAAGACAGTGCTCTTTAGTATGCAAGAGGAAATGCATAGGGGAGGGAAATAATCTGTTGTCCAGATTCAAGTACTTGCAGCAAAGGAGATTAAGTTTAAATACCTACCTGGTGGATAGGAAGTTCAGTGCTGGTGTAGTTTGCATGGCTAGGCTGTAGAACTTCCATCCACAGAGGTTTTTAAAGAGTAGGTCCTACAGTCTTCAGTGAGGAATGCCATTGTTGATCCTGCTTCCTTTGCACTTGTGTGCTTTGATCTTATTGCACTTACAAATTTCTCATTTTATTTTGATTGGACATTGAAAATCTCATGTTTTATCATGCCAGACATCTATCTGCTGATAGGAAGTTAATGGATTTGTCCTGTTGGACCTCTAGTGTCCTGTAGCAAGGGGGTGAATTCCAAGTCCTCTGCAGCTGGACAGCTCAGCCTGACCCAAGCTTTCAGAAGCTTTTGGGGAAACAGTGGGCTCTGAGCGAGGCTTGGGTCTAAAAACTTTTTGTATGGAAAGCTAACAATCAGGACCTGAGGACAAATTTTAAAGTTGACCAGTCCTCTGTTTTGACATAGCTTTTTAAAATGTTAATATAGCTCATTTTGTCTTTTTTCCATATCTCTTTCCTTGAATGAGCATACATTGCTTTGCAAGGTGCCCCTTTTCTGTGTGACTTGACTTGAAGCAGCAGACAGATGCTTCTTGCTCTTTGATGACAGATATTTAGTGGGCTGAGGGCTATCAAGGTAGGATTCTTCCAACGTCATCGGTACTTATCTGTCTCATCCGAGTAGCTGTAAGAGTGGTTCATGGGGCACTGCTATATGAAGCGGTAATTATTTATTGATTTATTTCACTGCAGAAAGCCTTCCACCTTCATTCTGTGAGATGAAAAAGGAATCTTTAAAGCAGAATGTCAGAGAAAATATCTGAATGATAACTCTAGGGTAAGCCACAGCAAATGAGCCCTACTTCTAGCAGCGGACAAAGGCTGTGGCAACAGGCTACTCTGAAGCCATTTCCCTCAGTGGACCCCTTTGGAGAGGGAGGGAGGAAAGGTAGTTCTGGTTCACACAGGAGAGAAGCGGATGTGGAGCCTTTGCAGGATGAGGGCCAGGAAGCGATGTGAATGAGATCTGAATAAGGGAGAGTGAACAGAATCGATGTGTGATGATGGTGGTTCTGCTGGGGAAATGCAGCCCCAGAAGCACAGCTGGTCAGGGCTGCAGGAGGGGGAGGCCGGCGTGGGGAGGAACGCGAGGAACTGCTTAGCCCAGTGTCAGCTGCTGTAGTACCTCATTAGAAGGCTGCTAATGCAGGTACTGGTGAGTAATTTCTCGTAGCATGTTGTTTTGCTCCTGCTGTCAGTCTGGAAAGGATTTGGTAGTGACTGCCCTTGGGCTGCACGTGCACGTCTCATAAGGTTTGCTTCTTTCATGCCTGCTGGACATGTCTATCAGAGCAGTCATCAATCCCATATTCCTTCTGTGAAGGGCCTGAGTATAATGCCTCCTGGATATGGAGTCATTTCTGATTTGGTACTGGGGACAGAGCCTAGAGTCAGCAGTACATGTAAACGAACAGCCTCTGCTGCAGCCCTGAGGACAGGGGCTGGTTATAATTGCAAGAAGGAAGAGGAGGCTGGGCTTGAGAACGTGCCAGGCCATACTGAAAACAGTGACAGGAGCTGCCTGAGACACAAAGCTTGGACAAGGAGAGAGACGGGAGCCTCCTAAACTGTTACAGGCTGCTAAAGAGCAGAAATTAATTCCACATATGCTCTATGATTTTGTTTTCAATCCCTATTGAGCATATCTGGAAGGGAAAAAACACAGTCACATTTAGCCTAAGGCTGTGATATTGTTTGCAAACTATGCAAGAATGAAGGCTTTATATGTCCCCACTTCCTTGGGAAAAGATTCCTTTCTGCCATAATGAAAATAATTGCAACAGACAGGTTGTTGCTTTACTTTACTATTTTGGGAGTATCAAATCTCTGTGCTGCTTTGAGAACAGCAGTAAAGCCTTGCTGGAATAGTTGGAAGGTGGGCCAGGAAACATGGAAGATTGAGCTCACATCTAAAGCAACTACACGCAAGATGCCGCATCTTGTGCTGAGAAGACATTCTGCATACATGTCTTAAAAGAACTATGGAGTATCAATATGCTGTTACAGAGGAGTGGCTTTTCAGTTGCTGCCCTTTCACACCACTACATCTTAACAGGTTAAGTGATACGCTGTGATGCACTGAGGGTTCAAAGGTAGTTAGGGAAGTTGATATGGATATAATTTAGGTAACCCTATTTTGTGGTCTGCTAGGGAGAAAACTGATACACACCAAGCCTCTTCCAACAGCATCACTGTACCGAGAAAGCAACAACACTAAAGAAATTTCTGGGGGAAATCTCACTGAGTGCTCTTCTGGAGAGTTTCACATTAGAGTCCTCAGTGGAATGACTGCTACTTGATGTCAGTGAACTCCATAACTCTAAGTACCTGTGCTTCACAGAATCACAGAATTTTCAGAGTTGGAAGGGACCTCTAGAGATCATCTAGTCCAACTCCCCTGCTAAAGCAGGATTGCCTAGAGCACATTACTCAGGACTGCATCCAGGCGGGTCTTCAAAATCTCCAGAGAAGGAGACTCCACAACCTCCCTGGGCAGCCTGTGCCAGTGCTCTGGCACCCGAACTGTAAAGAAGTTTTTTCTTGTGTTGGAACGGAACTTCCTATGTTCCAACTTGCACCCATTGCCCCTCGTCCTGTCACTGGGAACCACCGAGAAGAGTGTGGCTCCATCCTCCTTCAACCCACCCTTTAGATATTTGTAAGTAGTAATAAGGTCTCCCCTCAGCCTTCTCTTCTCCAGGCTAAAGAGTCCCAGCTCTCTCAGCCTTTCCTCGTAAGGGAGATGCTCCAATCCCTCAATCATCTTGGTTGCCCTTCGCTGGACTCTCTCCAGCAGTTCCCTGTCCCTCTTGAACTGGGGAGCCCAAAACTGGACACAGTATTCCAGTAGTTCATCAAGGAACAAGGAGGCAGGAGTACTTCTGCAGAGGCAGAAGCTTCAGTGTTAGTCTTCACTCATGAGCAGTCAAGATATCACTGTTATTGGGTGTTGATATTTTTGAAGATGCAGCACTAGTAAAGAGTAAAAGATCTCTTTACTGCTGAATGCGGGTACTTGTCCTACCTTTGAGAGGAGACATTGTATTGCTGCTGCAGTATAGGAGGTAGAGAAGGAACAATAAAAGACACTATGGTATGGGTGCAGGGGCAGAGGTTCGGTTGGTCAATCCTTGTTTGTTAATGTGCACTGGAAGGGGTTCTTCTCCCAGCATTGCATCAGGAGGGTTTTTCACATGTTTCTTGCCCACCAACCTGTGTGTGTTTGGAATGTCTCTTAAATCACTGCAGATAGCTGCAGTATGGCCTGCAACAGTGCCTACTGCCAGGGAGTATGAAAAGCATTAAATTGTAGCAGATTAGTATTAACTTCCCCAGAATGCACCCTGAGGGTTGCCAGAGGTCGCTGGAAGCATTTCAAAGGAAGAACCTTTCTTTAGGGAAAATAATGACTTCAGAACAAAGTGTCTTTAGGTCATCTTTGTCAGCTCAAGGAAAGAATGAGAGGAACAATGTTCACTGGACAGGAGGGAACAGGAAAAGGAGATGCTAAGCATGAATAAGCGTCATGTTTTACATGCCAGTAATCCAAGATGTAGCAAGAACTTCAGATTCCTAATATCTTATTACAGGTGTGTAGTGCTTTTTTGTCTGTGCAAAATTAGCAAATAGATTTTAGCATTTATCATCTTTTGTTGTTGGCAGGTTGATCTCCAAACACTGAATTAGCTTTGGAGCTGGATGATAACTTAAGCCTATCACTTCAGGCTCCTCCACTGACCCTGAAAGCAGTCATTACTTTTCTGCAATGCCCTGTCCATGAAGCAACCCGCGTTGGGCCCTCACCTCTTCTTACTCCTCAGCAATGCTTCATACCTCCATTTCCTCTCTTGTGGCACATTTGGTCACACTAACTTTCAGTGTACCAGGACAGGATCCCTCTGGATGGAGACTGGGAAACTTTGCCTTGGGAGCAAGCATAGCACTGATGTACACAGCACTAAGGAATGCAAGACTGAAAACCAAAGGCTGGTTCCTTGGTGTCTTTATAAATGAGTCCCAAAAATGCTGGTCTTAGATTCTCTCCTCATGTATGCTAGAGCTCCCTCTTTAGTATTACCAGGCCAAATGAAACATTCTGAAACGGTTAAAATTATTCATTTTGATTCTGTCCAAAACTTCTTTGTATTTCCTTTGTGGAGAATGATACTGGCTTTTCTTCCTGTTTTTTTCTTTTTTTTTTCTTTTTTTCTTTTCAACTCTGTAGGTCTTTTTTCTAAATCAGAATGCAAACCAGACTTTGAATTTTTTTGTGAAAGACACATTGCTGTTCTTCATCTATGTCTATAAGTAGTGTTTTAATAGCTTACATAGTTTTCGTTTAGGGGCCATTCCTTCTTTCATCTATTGTCTATTTACTTTGTTGCTAATGCTAAGGGTTGAAAAGACTTCGTTTTTCTTCTCTGAAATACCCACTCTCTTGAAAATATTGAACTTCAAGAGATACCTTACTGGCACCCCAAGATCTTCACTGTCATAAGCAGAAAAATAGAAAACAAAAGTATAATAAAACCTATCAATTGGTTGTCCTTAATGACTCACTTAAACAGCAGTCATGCTGGTTTTGCCCTAATTATTTTGTGTTAGCCATCTTTGGCCAAAGGAGCCAACTGTGAATTAAATAAAACATCTTGCCATGCAGGCTGGGAAGAGCATTTGTTTAAGTTCTTGTGAGGAATTAAAATGCTTTGAATGCTTTATTTTCATTCTTCCTTCTGCTTTTCAAAATGCAGTTCTAAAACCATGCAGAGTCTACCAATTACTTAGTAGTGCAGCATTTCTGTTAACACTCACTCTATTACTGCACCCTAATTAGAAATACATTATCACTCTTAAAAAGACAGGTCTGGCTTAGATTCACCATTTTGGGAATGTGTGACCAGAACAGTACTTCAGATCAGATCTCACCCATAGCATCAGTACTTTGCTACTTTTAATGGAAATAGCTCTGTGGATGCACTGCTGTTGTCTTATTTGCCATTTTATGGTAGCATCACACTGGTGGGCCAAAGTCATAATGGCTGATAAATTTAGGTCTTCATATTTATTTATTACCTCCCGCCATTTCCATGAGTGATTAATTTGAAGCAGACATTCTTCTAAGCCTTAAACAATATTCCAGTTCCTCTCCTTGCTTACTGGTGATGCCACACATCTTTGTGTCAGTGGGTATCCCATGCCTACTTTTTGGGCTAACGTCATTAATGAGAGTATGGAGCAAAATTTCCCCCAAGATGAACTCTTTTAGTACTCCACTAATGGCTTTTTGTTTGTTCATTATAGACTCCTTAATATGGTCTAATTTAGTTTGACTTTTGAATGTTTTAATTTCATTCCTGGCTTTTCTGACGTCTTACTCAGAGCTTTCCTTGGTGATCTTTCTCATTTTTTATTCCATTTCCATTCCTTTACATTTGGAGTTCTGAATATTACAAATATGAGACATTCAGGTATTAAGCTGGATTTTCATCCACTGGGTTTAAACTTTAGGGGAAGTTTTCTTCCTTTTCCTTAGATTTCAAGTTTGAGAACTTCTGCAGCTTTAACTTAAAAGGGATTCCAGATCTGATCTCCACTGAAATCCTTGAACCTGTAACTATCACTTTGTTTCGTGACTTTAGAGCATGGTGCTGTGTGTGAAGGCAAACAGATATTCTGAAAAATTAACCATGTTGCAGTTGTTGACCTTCACAGGAGACCTGGTATGTTATCCTTACCCTGATCAACCAAAGGACTAAAGTATGTAACATGCAAGTAGTCTATTGGGAACTTTGTGAGGTTACTAAAGCAATTGCTCACCCTTTTCCCAGCATCAGAAACATCATTTTCTTCTTCCAATGAGGTATGGTCTTTATATCCTGATTTAAAGCAGCTTTAGATATGATCTGCAGATTTCTTGATGCCGGAAAGGCACTGTTGCAGCTGCCTAAGTTCTTATGTGACAGAGTCTGTACATTTTTACTGAGGGGAGCATCTTAGTCAAGTGCTTACTGAAGAGCTCTCCCATTTCTTCAATGTCTTTGGAAACAGGAAGTCACCAGATTTCTCCATGAATTGCATGAAAATCCAAGGCAGAATCCAACGTACATTTCTGTCTAGATTTTCCTGTGATTTGAGTGAAATAACCTTTTAAATAAAATGTTTATAACAATGATGTGAACTCTTACAGTCTAGGCTGCTCAACACAGTTGAGTATAGGCTCAGGCAGTATGCATGTACGGCTCAAGAAGTATGTACAAACTAATTTGTCTTTAACCAAAACTGTAAATATATTCATACGTTCTAGTGGCATAAACGTGTCATATCTACCTCAGTGTGCAATGCAGGTTTCTATCAGCTGGAAATCTATGCAGTATATCCTCACAGTAGCTTTATTATTACTCAGATTCAAAACTTGACAATTCAGTCTTTGGTCTAAAGGCTCCGAAGGTCAGTGTCGTGTGAGAGAAGGCATCTGACAGAAACGCCTTGAAAAGCGTGTGCTTTTGGTCTGTTACCAAAGGAAATGCATCTTCCCTGAGACTAGCACTGCTGTTGGCAGTCTCAAGGGAAAGGGGAAGGTCTGATTTACAATAGCAGATTGTGGGGATTTAAAAATATTTGTTTGCAGCCTTGCAATGCCTCAACATGTCAAGTTAGTTCAAATCACATTGAAGACTGTCATATAGTGTGTTATATGACAGCGACGTAATAGGATTGATAGAATTCATCTTGACAGGACACAAATGGACAGGTCAAACGAGGATAGCTTTTTTCCCCATCACTTGCTGCTGAAGTTGTTGTCCTCTTCTGATTCAAGGGAAGGGAGCTGCTTTGATTAAAATCAAAGAAAAGAAACAAGCAGATTTGAAAGTCTGATGAATACTTTGGAGTATGAGAAAGATGTTTGGTTTTTTTACTAAGTAAACTACTTTATGAAAAGAATTCTTAACATAGTCTTGACGGAATATAAGTGTACTTTATGTACGCTATCAATCTCATCTACCAAAATGAGTTCATTTCTGTGCTGCAGAAAGTGGCTTGAGGTTTGCCAACTTTTCTTTTGCACCGAAATACCCTTGTCTCTGTAGCTTTAAGAAATAAATGCTGTTTGGTCACCTAATTCCAAATAAAAGTTTGTGTGGTCTCTTAGCAAAGGAAAATGCATCTCCCTGTGCCTAGTGTGGTTGGTAGTCTCAAGGGAAAAGAGGAGGTCTTATGTACACATTATTGCCCAAAGAAAGGCTCTCTGGGTAAGCGTTGCATCAAGCTAGCAGAGCAGCGTGCAGAAGCCTCTCCTGCTACAGCTTGTACTGACATCTAATTACTAATTAAACTGAAATGTCTGTAAGTCCTCTATAAAATAATATTCAAGTAGACTTTATGAAAAAATAAAGCAAGTTAAATAACACACAGGAAATTCCTAGAGCCTTCTGTTGATTATGCATGAAGTTATTAGTTGTTTTTAATCCCAAGAGCACTGCATCTTGTTGACTTATATTATTTAATAATGTGCTATACTTCCTTTAGGGTGCTTATAATTGTCTGAATAGTCTTTATGATTGCTTTTTATTACTTCATTTATGTGTAGAGCTGCATGCATTCTAGTTGTCCATTGTGAAACCTGAGCTAGGAATTGCTGAATAAAATACTTGTGCAAACATAGAATGAATATTTGAAATAAAACCAGATAATTAACTTTTCTGGTTTTACAATCCTTTTTATTTGTGGTCATTCGGAAGAGTGACATTTTTCTTTTTTCTAAGCAATACTTGTGAAAATCAGAAGTCTTGCCACCAGGTATAAATACATTTCAGTAAGCACATTAACATCCGGAATGCTACAGAGGCTTCTCATAAGTAGTCATGGAGTATTTTAGCATCAGCTCCATTTTGAGCAGAAATTCAGTGGCAAAAAAGCTTATTCTCAGAGATTTTAAGCTAAATGCAGATCTTAGTGCTTTCTTTGATTGACGGTGTCGAAAAATCAGGAAATGGGAACTTTGAAAAAGTATGACAGAAACTTAGAACATCCTACTGATATTTTGTTTGGTATTGTCTCCGACTGGCTGAGCAGAAAAGAAACCATACATTATTTTGTAATGGAAACAAAAGAAATGATCAGTGAAAAAAACCCCATACATTTAGCATCTTCTTATTTATAATCCAAATAAATATGTTCATAAAAACTTTCAAGAAGCTGTTCCAGAATTTTTCATAGGAATTTTTATTTTTCAGTGATTGGTAGATGTTTTTTATTTAGTTAGTCACTATTTTCCTGCCAGGAAAGTCACTCATAGACTGAGTAGTAACACATTTGGCAGGCCAGTTACACAACCCAAGCAATGGAAAAGCAGTGAGTTTACAAAAAACATGAGATAAATGTTGCATGAAAACTCAGAAATTAACTTCCGGAAGTAAAATAAATACTGGCTTATTAGTGGTGACATCCACTCTGATATTTTTTTTGCTTCAGAGAAGATATGTGCTCTTTTTTTTAGTGAATCACATGATTTTTCCCATTTCCTAGGCATTCTTTAAGTTTGCCAATTAGTTTTGGTACATGTTAACTGTATTCTTTTTGCAGGAAACTGACCTGCAAGCTACTGCTAAACTCTATTTTTTTAATCCTTCCCCCCCCCACCCCCTCTTTTCTATTTACTCCATCAGGGCTTTCTGAAGGGGGTGAAGACCTGGCTATTTGGCCAACCTCACTTTGGGTACGAGCCAAAATCCACCAAAATCAGTGGAAGCTTCCCACTGGATTTGGTACGTACTGTATCATGCCTCACATCCTGTGAAGAATATCACAACAAAAGCAAATAAATTTGTATTGAGAACAAAAGGTGTATCTCACATCTATTGATGTATTTTCAGTTAAGAATAATTCATCACAAGGCCTATACTTTAATTGCAGAGCAGTAAAGTGTGATTATATTATTATTCTATCCAGCTAAAAGGGATGTTTACATCTGCTTTTTTCCATAGTAGAGTTTTGTGAGATAAGTGGATTGTATGAAAATAGAAGAAAATAAAAGCAAAGAAGAAACTATCTGAGAAAATAAAACCCAAATACTTTACTTCAGCTGCTTGTATTGTTTTATGGATAAGGCTAATATCTTGAACTCAGTTATTTTATTGAGTGCTGAGTGTTTGTAAAGACTTTAGAGGGAAAGTCTGCTTTAATGGATATATCATAAGCATGAAAGCTGCTGTGCATGAGGCAACCAAGAGATGATTTGGAAAAGTGTAGCTTGAGCTTTTCCAGTCAGAGCCCTGTCTGAAGTTATTTGATTGTTTCTGAGAAATAAATGGGGCTCTGGGCACTAATGGGTTTGGTCCTGAAGAGTAATGCGTGTTCAGCGGTTGAGAAATTAAGGCACTGTCTAGAAAATTTATCTCGCTTACTGCCAGGCTTTCAAATACACAGAGGATTTTGGGAGCAACCTGACAGAAACTCCTGAGTGACAAGTCAGAGGATGATTAAGAGTTGAATTAAGACACACGAGGCCAAACTGTGCTCCTGATTACTCCTATGGGGCCGTGCAAAGACATCTCTCTGTAGGGTTTTGTGGACAGGATCAAATTTGCTCTGCCTGTGCTGCCAGATGCATTCAAGCTGATTCTGCACTAAAAGCTGTGAGACTGTGAGTTTAAGATGAGGTCTTAAGCCTGAGGTGAAGTCTATTAATATTTAAGGTTTCAGGAGTCTGTGGTGTTTTTGTTGTTGTTGTTGCTGTTTGAATTGTCTACATCAGCTTAAGGTTAAAGTATTAAAAATAAAGCCTTCTGTCTCCCAGTGTTATGTCCCTGTCTAATTGCTGGCTACCACCTGGAAAGGCAAAATAGAATGAAAAGGGAAAAAACTGAGACCCAAAGTTCCTACATTTCAGACTAGTCTATGGCTAGCAGAAATAGGCATGCTTGTTCTTAAAAAGAAAAAAAAAATTAAAAAAAATACACATATGTATGTTCTGTTGACTTTTGTTTCTAATGTTTTTAATGACAGGCCCTACCATAATATTATAAACACTGTACAAAGGAAGAAATGCTGATATTTACTCTGAAGTTATGCCTAGAGATATATTCCTGGAATAGTTACAAAATGTCTGTGGGCAAAACACGACAATCAGTGGATTATCCTTAGCTTGTTTTTCATGTCGGTTTTACTCAAATTACTGCAAATTCTGAATTAATTATTCCAGACTTACAGGGGTATGTAAAATAAAGGAAAATGAAGTAGCTAAGCTTCTCTGTTAGTGCAATCTGTCACCCTTCCACATTGGTCATTTTATTTCACCACAAGGTCTGAGAGAAGTGTATGGCCTTGATAGATACTGTCGTTTGGCAATTTCTTTAACTGAGGTAGATGATGATAGGTTTATTAAGACTGAAATGGAAGAATGTCCCTCAAGAGCTGAACACTGACATTTATTAAGTGGTTCTTTTAAAACTAAATGTTAGCCTTTACATTTTGCTAAGTTTCTATGAACTTTAAGCAATGCAATTTCAAAACTAAAACTCCATAATCTTAAAGTAAGGGCTGGGATGAGCAGTGACTGGCTTTGAAGAAAGAGTTTCCAGAATATTGGCAATGAGGTAAATACAATTCTTAGTCCCAGGATGTAGTTTAGGGCCTTCCAGTCCTTCATGTCTTCAGGAAAGAAGAAATAACACAAATAGCTTTGTGTGTTCACCTCTCAGTTTCCAGGTAAGAGAGGTTGGATTATTATTCATTGAAGATGTGGAGAGACATGAAAATGGAAAATGGGAGAGAAGTGAAGGGGAAAGGCAGGAAAAATGTGGTTTTAGTGTTCAAGGTGACTGTGACTCGAAAGAGGTGATTTTTAATGCCAGGCTCTGACAGTGGCTTTCAGCAGTCACCATTTCCCTTCAGTTTCTCTGCTTCCTCAGTGCTGTCGGCTCCGTAAGGAGAGAACTCCTCTGAGACTCAGCTCTTTTGAGATCAATTACCGAATGTGTAGGAAGGAGGGAGAACTAGTGACAGGGACGGGACAGATTAAGAAAGGTGAGAAGAGTGAGCAGAGAAAAATAAGACTCAGTTGTGAAAGTGCTAATACAAACTGGGAATTTGAGTGGCTGTGACAAAAATTTTGGAAAGGAGTGAGAGTGAAAGTGAAAATCCAAGGAATTAGCACAAGAACTGAGAAAAAGTGAGGAGAAAGTGGGGGAGGGAAAGACTGCTCAGAAGGAATATTACCAGTTTTTGAAAAAATAGGGTAATGAACAGAAAAAGAAAGAGGAAAAAGGGGAAAATTAGCAAAGAAAATTGAGTAAAACTGCCTTTTGAACAGTAAAAATAGCAACATGCGGTGTCCTTGATTTGGTGTGTGAAGCCCTTCAAGGTCATTATAGTGAAGGATTCAAAGAAGACAAACTGGCCAGTATGGGAAGGATTCATAATCGATCTATCATTATACAAATGTGGGAAGTGGAAATAACTTTGCTATTTTTCTAACATACTTATGTTTTTGGGTAGGTATCTTGACTTTTGGTAACTGTAAAATGTAAATAACAATGGCCAACTTTTGCCTTTGAGCACATTATCTTCCACCTGATTAGTGTCTTAGTTGTCCTCTTTGAAACGTGTAATTTGGGAAAATTAAGCTCCAATAGGATACTGTCACTGACACGAATGGGAAACATTCTACATTGCAATGAAAGCTTCAGTGTTCCTGGGGAATTGTGTCATGACAAGTGAACAACTGTACAAAATGTCAATGCCGAGTCTGGCCATACCACCTAATGGTATGATGGAAACTGACTTCGGTATGTTTGAAAATAGCGTTATACAGATGACCTAGCTGGGACCAGGGGCTGCTTAGTCTTGAAATCCTTTCCTACCTTCAAGCTATCTTTAGCATAAATTCCTGTCTTATGTGTATCATGGCTCATTGCGTAAATAATAAGTGAATAATTAGACAAAATATAAATTGGGACATTTCTGTGATATTCTTTTGACTGAATGATCCTCTCATTTCTCGGTTTCACAGTGAAGATGACATTTGTCTTTAGGAGATCTTCTCTGTCCTTTTTTGCCAGTATTAAAGCTGTTTTCAGACCAGACCAGAAATCACTTTTTACTTTTTCAAGGTTTGTCTGCTTCTTCACAAGTGCCTATTAATGTGATAACTTTTTGGGTGCCTGTCCAAGTACTTTTCTGTTCATGCAATCTGTTGCTTGCTATGGATTTCCATCTTAGCCCCATCATGTAACGGTTTGGAGTACAGCCAGTTCTGCCTGTCAGTGGACAAGGTATTTCTAGAAGTATCAGCTTCAAAGCTCTTGTATGAGATAACACCTCTTACAGAAAGAACAACTGACAGTAAAATAAAATACGTATGAAGAGTGCAAAAGCTTTTCTGTCTGAGCTGACAAACATTTACACTGCACTGTCATGTCTTTTTTAAAAATCGTGTTGGTTCTAAATTTCGGTCAACATTTCTGTGTGATAACGTTACAGGCATGATGATAGTGGGTCTGAACGTCTGGTAAATTTAAGCAAACGAATTTCCACAACTATGCTTAAATTGTGTCTTGATCAACAGATCTTACAATTGCATCTCAGTGTTGCTCTTAGGACAGTTTTTATCATCTTTGGTCATACAGTGGATGTGGAAGTCCATATTGTGCATGACTAGTGACTGACTAACATCTGTGCTTGCAAAGTATAAAGTATTATAACTGAGATATGCTATATAAAAGGAAACAGAAATCTGGGCCAAAGTCAGAATAGTGAGTGAGAAACGCATTTATTCAGCTCATGTTCCAAAAAAAAAGAAAATATTTTGGACAAAGGCCCTTATTTTAATTTCCGCTGATTTTTTTTGAAATCTCACACATTAATGAAATGTCAACAATTATAGTACTAAGATACAAACCTTCCAACAGTAGATTTACTACCCCTGCTGACTTCTTCAGTTAATTCACTTGAATAGCACGTGCAGTAATTGCTTCAATATCAGATTTAATATGGAACAAATGATACACACATGAATGCAAGTCTCTGCATTAGATCTCCCTGTCCTTGTCGGTTAAGCATGGTAGTACAATTATTACTAAGAAATCCATTTGTCTGGAACTGTATAGAGTTGGCTTTTAGTAAAGTTTTCCAGACTAATTTAAAGAAGGTAACATGTTCATTGAAAATAATGGATTTAGTTCTACATTTTCTTAAGCTTCCCTCGAGGCAACTGCCTAACAGTTTAATAATGATGGGATATTATTTCATGTTCATATTTCATGCATTAATATTTTTAGCACCAACATTTCTAATGATTGTCTTTTGTAATCACCCTGTGAAGAGTTTCCCTGAAATATCTGCTAGGTAAAGTGTTGTGGTTTGTTTTTTTTTTTTTATTTTATTGTATTGCTTTCTTTTATGATGGATTTTCTTTCCTTTGCAGTCCAGAATAATTTACACAAATTAAAAAGTTATTTTTAACTTTTAAAACAGCAGGTGCATTTCTGAAATATTGTTGTGTGCTAGCCAAACCATCTTTACTTACTCAACAACCACAAGGAAAAGAGGTTTATTTTGCTGTACCCTATTAACATTCTGCTTGAAGGGACAACAGAGAATTTATTTTCACCTTACAGATCAGTTCATTTTATTTTTTTTAACTTGAATGCGACCATCCTCAGACCTGAATATTTTCTCTGTTTCTTCAGGGATTACTTCTTGCATGAATCTTTGGCAAAAGCAGGTGACAAATATTTTTCTGCTGCCTCCAGAACCAAGGCTACTTGCAGGTATGTATTCCCTAGCCTTGCTTCACTTTTGGACCTGGTATAGCTGATGAACTGTTAGGATCTGGCAAAATGCATTAGGGTCAGACAACAGGGGATTCACACAAGAAGACTGGACAAAAGGTTAGATCTCTGTATTGTAGATCCAATCCTCCCTGGAAGAGAGAAGACTCTCCCTGGTCAGTACAACAATCCGGAAAGACTATGAAGTCGATTTTCAGTGTGTGGCATGAAGTTTTAAGTTGTGCAAATCTAATTAGTATTAATGGAAGAAGTGTATCTCTATCTGTGTGGATTTTCCTAAGGCCTTGTCCTCAGCTCTCTGTGATTATCACAGAGAGACAGAGGTGAGAAAACGTGTGTATGCTTTGTGGTGTTGAGCAATATTGTGGTTTAACCTCAGCTGGCAACTAAGCACCACACAGCCACTCACTCACTCCCCCCAGTGGGATGGGGAAGAGAATTGGCAGAGTAAAAATGAGAAAACTCGTGGGTTGAGAGTGACGTGTCCCCTTACCAGTAACTGTGTTTGCTTCTTTCAACCATGCTCGAAAGAGGAGTGCTCATAAGTGACACTGAAGACCAGTTTAGGTATGAAAGTATGGTCAGATCTGTAACTCCATTGATAAGTCATTACAGTACTTCAGTGTTTTGGAGAGAAGAGATGACAGTAGAATGCCCACTTGAAAAGCCGCATTAAGAAGCTGTTCCAAGTATTAGCCAGATGTGAAGCTTTCTGGTGTAATCCTTCTGATATAGTCTTTCAAGGGTAGAAACTTTGGGTTGCTTTTCTAGCCATAATGACTTCTAAAATAAACTTGCATATATATGAAAACTCACATTTCAAATAATGCTCATTTTCACTCCTTTTTTTTTTTTTTCTCTAGGAGAATTGTACCTGGTTATTTTATATTTATTCATCCTTCATGTGACCCAGACGTGGTTCTTCTTCAGGTATGCTTTTATTGAAAAAATAAAGATGTGGAAGAAGGAAGCGTGCCTATTGTAGCTTCACCAGTTTGTATTGGTGCAAAAGCACAGATGAGGTTGCTAAAAGTAAACCATGCACCTATAGCCCTTTTGTACAGTGTTACTTGTATAGGCTTCCCTTCTGAGAAGCCTCTGTCTCATCCATCATACTCAGATTGTGCCTAAATTTTTACAATTGTGGTTCTATAAATTCTGTTGCCTTCCTTTTTTCTTTTCTTTCTTTTTTTTTTTTTCTAATTTTTTGACTAGCCTCCAATCGTGAGTTCAGAAATCTCCCATAGGTCCCGTCTCATATTGTTTGGCCCCATGTGGGTATCTGGTATAACCCAGGGTATGTCAAATGCGAGAGACCTATGCTTTGGCACTTAAACCCGTGACCACTGTGCCCTGCTTCTGAGATTGCCATGCTTCGCTTTTCCCAGCGGTAGCAGGTAACTGCAATCTTGAAGGCTGCTTCCCACAACAGGAGAAATCAGTGATGCTGAGATTTGTTATTTTTTGAATTTAGCAAGTTTTATGTATTGAAATAGCAAAGTTTATGTAGAGCTGGTCATTGGGTCACATTCCAAGTACATCTGCCATAAGAAATGATTTAAATTAGACACAAGACAAAGAGCACATTTTCCTGCTTCAGGCATAATGCTGTTTGTAAGGATGACAAAGTGCTACATAGCTTAACCCTGTAAATACCTCTTAGCAATATGGATCATCTTCCCGTCTGAGAAAAGAAAATCTCTATATAGTATCTTTTGGTGGTGCTTGTCATACTAAAAAATCTTCATCTCGTCTTCTGAACTGTTTTCCAGCCTTCTTCAATTTGTTTTCATTAGTCAGGCATCTTATACCATATCACACTCGACCTTCCTACTGTTTGAATGTCTAAAGATTGTTTCTTTTTTGCAGTATTTCTCTTAATCTCTCACGTTTTCATGTTGCTTCTTACTCACATAATGTTTTTTCTTATACAGGCTAACTTTCATCTAAACTCATCTTTAATTTTTTTATGCATAGTACTACAAAAAAAATCTTGTATATAAATTATTAACATTAAAATGCTATATTAGCTGAAAAAGACTGTAATTGTGCTGCTGTGCTTTCAATCTTTCCTTTGTAAGTCATTGCATTTCCTCAGTATGATCATTGCAAGCAACGGAAGGCAAGTGAAAATGGGCAAAACCTGAAAACGGACTGACTAAAATTAAACCTCTAAATCTATATCTAAACATTTATAAAAATGTCCTCATTTTTAAAGCTGAGGGGAGCCATGCTTGAAGTCACTGGAGCACAAACTATCTCAAAATCAGACTCGGTTGATTTAATGCTCTCTTAGTGTGAAGAAGTGAGGGTTTTAGGATCCCAATTTTTATCTTTCTAAAATGGTGATCTGTGCTACTTCTAGAAGATGTAGCTGTGTGTTATTAAGCAGACTTGTCAAAAGAAAAACATCAAAAGAAAGTTATTGAGCAGTATTTTCAAAACTTCATTACTTCAGCAATCTTCACTGATACTAAACAAACAAGTATTTTGTTATTACTCACGCAGTAAATAATAATTAAACACTGGTCTTCTGCCTTGCTATGTTTTTCAGGTATGGAGGTGCCTGCCTCAAGGAGCAGCACGTTCACTTTGATACCTCAGGCATGTGAGATTCAGTCTTCTGACAACCACAAGCTGTAATAACAGCCCAAGTTTAGGCTACCCACAGGTGTCCATCTGCCTTTGCAGCAAGCGCCACTGGGATACCTCTAGTGAGAAACCAGGTTGGTTTTTTTGTTGTCTGGCACTGGCCACCAGATGAGAAAGCAGCTGGACCATTCCTTTGCTGCTGGTGTATGCTTGGGTCTGTGGAAAGGCTGTATAGACACCCACTTCTGCTTGCCTTCCACGGCTTCAAACTTGCCCTTGATACTTCCATCTCATTCATCCATGATCACGGACTTACGTGAAATCAGTGTAGATGGCTAATGAGTTTAAACTCGACTGTGCACTCAGGTCAGTATTGGATAGGCAGCGATATGAAGGCTTATGTTCATATTTTCAATGCCTGTGACATGTGATGATTTATCATTAAATTAGGTATGGTATACTTATCAGTCTTAAAGTGAAGGAAAAATAATGTGGAAATGAACTTTGGAGCTGTTTTTCAAAAGTCTCTCGTGCTTGTAAGTTCATCAGAAAAGATTATCTGAACCTGTGTAGTTTTTTTCTTTTGTGGAGAAGTTGCTGCCTGGAAAAGTTAGATTTCTTTTTTTCTAATTTTGATAAAATTTAAGCTGAAAATAAGATGATGTGGTATGAAACAAGTGCTGTGCTTTAAGGAGCATTTTATTCCCACACTGTATACAGTAATAGAACTGCAAGAAGTTTGTGAAAACATGAAGTAAATGAATATTAAGTGCAAAAACTCAAGGGCAGAAAATACTTTCTTTTTTTTAAAAAAGAACTTAGAGGGGACAGAATAAGCTGTCTTCTTGAAGGCAGCTTGTCTCATTATTCTGTGTCTAGGTGAAGATGTCTCAGACTAGACTTTACATGAGCACTTGCAGAAACAATTAATAGACCCATGTGAGTTAGAATTGAACACTTACACTATTCTGACAGCTTTTAAAATGTGATTTGAATAAACTTTCTTTCATTAATTTAACTGTAAATCAAATGTTACTCTTCACAGTTCTAGTTCTTATACAACCTCCTGGGATGGGATTTGAACTATTATAATCCTATGCTGCAAAGAGTTTAAGTAAGGGTAAATGTTCTAGTTATTTCTGGAGCTCTCACTACTGTAGTATCTAAATGCTCAAAATGTGTTTAAAAGGAATTAATGTACTCCAATTGCAGTCTGATCAAAGCTACCAATAGAGTATCAGAAGTGTTCTCTGCTTTTTACCCTACAACTTTCTCTGTTTTCAAGGAGTTTGGGCCTTTCTGAGTAGATCAGATAAGAATTTTTCATCTAGGTTGCTTTAAAGAAAGATGTGCATTATTACACAGATTCAGTGACCACAGAGTCACAGATTGGAAGGGACCCTAGAGATGGTTTAGTCCACCTCACATGCTCAAAGCACAGTCAACCAAGCCAGGTTGCTCAGGACTATCTCCAGTTGAGTTTTGAATATCTCCAAAGGTGGGGACTCCACAGACTCTTTGGGTAACCTGTTCCAATGTTAATCATGCTTAGAGTAGAATAAAATTTTCCTATGTTTAAATGGAATTTCTTGGGTTTTTTGACTTATGCTGAGTGGCTCTTCTCTTGTCAAGGGCACCACAGAGAAGATTCTTGCTTCATCTTCTTTGCTATCTACCATCAGTATTTGTACACATTGATAAGGTGTCCCATGAAACTTCTCCGCTTCATGCTAAGCAATCCCAGCTCCCTCACCCTCTCCCCATATATCAGATGCTCTGATACCTTAATTATTTTTGTGGCACTTCACTGGATTCAGTCCAGGATGTCCAACTCTTTCTTGTGCTCGGGAGCCCAGACCTGGACAGAGCAGCCTCACCAGTGCTGAGTAAAGGGAAAGACCGCCTCCCTTGACCCGCTGGGGACACTTTCTAACGCAGCCTAGGATGCCATTGGCCTTCTTTTCTGCAAGGGCACATTGCTGGTTCATGTTCAATTTGCCATCCAGCAGGACCCCCCGGCCCTTTTCTGCAAAGCTGTTTTCCATTACAGCTGCTTGGCCCCCAGCCTGTCCTGGTGCCTGAAGTTACTTCTCCCCAGGTGCATAACTTTATATTTCCCCTTATTAACGTTAATAAGGTTCCTCTGTCTTTTCATTCCTCCAGCATGTCCAGGATACCAATCTGGTGTATCAGCCAGTTCTCCCAGTTTTGAGTCATCTGCAGACTTACTGAGAGAAGATGCACTGTCCCATTGTCTAAGTCATTGCAGAAGATATTCAAAAATATTAGTCCCAGTATCAACTGGTGGGGTACACCACTGTTAACTGGCCTGCAGCTGGACTTCGTGATGCTGATTACAACCCTCTAAGCCCAGCAGTTCAACCACTTTTCAGCACACCTCACTGGCCACTTACCTGGCCTGTGCTTCAGCAGTTTGCCTATGAGGATGTTATGGGAGAAATGGTCAAAAGCCTTACTAAAGTTGAGATAAACAACATCTCCTGCACTTCCCTCATCCACCAAGCCAGTCCTCCCATCATAGAAAGATATTGGGTTGCTTGAGGATGATTTTTTCTTCTTAAAGCTTTGCTGACTGCTTCCAAGTACCTTCATATGTTAAGCAATGGCTTCCAGGATTATTTGCTCCAACACCTTCCCAGGGATCAAGGTGAAGCTGGCTAGCCTATAGGTCCTCAGATCCTCATTCATGCAGTTCCTGAAGATATGTGATATCTGCTCTTCCAGTCTTCAGGAACCTGCCCCAGTTGCCACCACCTTTGAAAGATAATCAAGAGTTGCCTCACAGTGGTATTCACCAGTTCCTTGACCACTCAGGTGCTGCTCATCAGGTCCTGTCGACTTGTGTATGCTCAATTTGATTAAGTTTTCCTAACACGCTTCTCCTATGTAGTGGGGAAGTATTCATTGCTGCACACTTTTCCACTGGTCTCAGAGAACTGGGATTCCTGAAGGCAAATCTTACCAGTAAAGACCAAGGCAAAGCGAGCATTGAGCAGCTGGACCTTTTCCATGTCTTCTTGCAGCAGCACTCCTGCTCCATTCAGCAGTGGAATCAGGTTTTCCTCTGTCATTCTTTTGGTGCTGATGTATATATTATATAATGCTACATATTAATGTAGCTTTAAAAATAATATTTCTGAATTTGATATGGAGGTCTTACCAGTCGGTTTCCCTATTTGTTGTGCTTCTGTTGTATCTCACGTTCGTTTCTGCCCGTGCTACACTAGGAGCTTAATTCAACAGGGGGCATGTTGCATGTTACAAAGTGGGGTTTTTTTCCTGACTTTTTGGTAACTTAAAAGGCCTTCTGTAAAATCTTCCACTTCCTTCTAGCAGTGCCGAACTGGAAGTGTAAGTCTGAAAGGTTATGCAAATCTTACTGAAGAGAGAAGCATTTTGTCAATACTGTCTGTAAGATACTAAAGTATAAGATCTTTTGTTAAAAGAAGTTTACCAAACAGTTACTGTTGTCCCATAATCAATTTTAAATGAGTAAGACTGCAAGCAATCTTAGCATTAGCACCTGAGATTTGTGCATGTACTCTGCTGGTTATAGAATCATAGAATGGTTTAGGTTAGAAGGGACCTTAAAGATCATCGAGTTCCACCCCCCCTGCCATGGGCAGGGACACCTCCCACTAGACCAGGTTGCTCAAAGCCCCATCCAGCCTGGCCTTGAACACCTCCAGGGATGGGGCATCTGCAACTTCTCTGGGCAACCTGTTACAGTGTCTCACCAGTAAAGTAATTTCTTCCTAATATCTAATCTAAATCTTCCCTTTTTCATTTTAAAACCGTTACCCCTTGTCCTGTTGCTACACTTCCTGATAAAGAGTCTCTCCCCATCTTTCCTGTAGGCTCCCTTTAGGTACTGGAAGGCTGCTATGAGGTCTCCCTGGAACCTTCTCTTCTGCAGGCTTGAGAGCTTGATTGCTTGTATTTAACTAGTGTTCTTTATTCCAGTTCTCTTTGCTTCATGCAATTCAGCATGTATTTTCACTGCCAGACAGCACACTATGCCTATGGAACCATCTGGAAGCAGCACACTTGCAGGTCTGCAAGACTTAGTGTTGCTTAACTTAGCAAGTTAGAACTCTGCCATACAACTTGTTTTGGCTCTAGATGCCTTCACTAAATGGAATGAGAACCTTTAGTTTAGCACTGGAGGGAGCATTTGTGTCCGCCTGGTGTTTCCTTCCACAGTGCAGTGGATGGAGTACGTGTACGGACAATACACCACATTGACTAGAATGTGTAGAGCCAAAGTTGTGTGGCTTGCATCTCATCCCCGTACAGTGTGAAAAAAAAGCCCTTCCCTGTCCCTAGTCAACTTCATTCACACTTCTAGAAAAACAAGAATGGAAACACTAATACTAAGCTGTTTTCCTAGAATGACATGGCATTTAGACAATCCTTCTGTAGCGGTATAATTTTCCTGTCTTGTTTATTGTTTGAAGGGTAGGAAACCTGAAGGAAATAATTCTAAAAGAAAACCATGCTGTTAGAGGAAAAGGTAACCTGCCAAAATAGGTTCTCTGATGCTACTTTAGCTAAATACCAGGCACCGATCATAGTTAAAAGTGTTCTATGACATGGACCATGTCGAATCCCCCTACCTACCCTGGCCCCCATTATACTAGTCGTTCATTAAGGTTTAGATCCTGCAAATACCTGTGACCTATGTGTATCTGGAGACTTGCTTTCTAAGCAGATGCACTACTGTTGCACATGGTGATCTACGCCTGTAAGTCTTTTCACTGTGGAAAAGATAAATTAAACGTTGTCAATCTTAAAGTCAATACCAAAAGTCTCAATGGACTGAGTGTAGCCAAGATTTTCTATTTTCTCTCTCCTTTACGGAACCAGCTATTTTCAGTATCTACTAGAAGCACTGTTGCTTCTTTCCAGTTCTCTGAAGGTCCATTTACATAATGCTGGGCAATTTTTATTGCTGCTAACTGTTATTATTGCTAATCTTTCAGGTCCCTATTATTTTTTCCTGAGTCACTATCACCCCAGAGTTGTGCCGCTGGAATTTCTAGTCTGTAGACAGGAAACTGGGAGGAAATTTTTGTCTTTTTCCAGAATGTGCCCGGATGGGAGCTCAATAACTAGAGAGCTCATTCAGCTCAATGCCAAAGCTGCTTATCTCCACAGTCAGGGGGCTGTGGAAATGTAAGGCATCAGGAAATAATTTGTCTTATTTATGTCAGAGCTTTTTATGGAGTAAGCGTTGTACTGTAGAGGATTCAGATACTGTAGAGTCAGCGTTCCAACATAAGACATTCCTAGCAAAAGATTTTCAGTTGATTCTACCACCTGATTGCATTGAGATAGAATTATTACAGTGGTGTATTTCATGAACTGTGCAGTTCATAAGCAATGAAATTTTAGTCCAGCTGCACAGAGAACTGTGAGAATGTCATATTAACTTGATATCCCTGCCACCTTAAATCCTGGCATATGCCTATGGAGAGAGACAAATTAGATTTAGTAGTAGCTGGCAGGGAAAGATGTGAGAGTAAGAAGAACAAAGTAAGCTAATAGGGAAGTTTAGGGATTAAGCTAAACCTTTCCAATGTTCTCATCTATTACTCAGTGAAAGAGAAAATGGTGTATTGTGCACACAGCTTGAATACACTAATCAACAGTTTCCTGGGTGAGAATTGCAGTAATGAAAATATATTTCAAGTGACACATGATCTGGAAACATCACTGTCTGTGTCTAGGCCAGACAAATTAATTCTCAACTTAAGGAATGGGAACAAACATCAGCTGTATCTCCAGTCATGCATAAATAGCTAAATAAATAAAATGGCTGGCTAAGGGTTTCCAACGTGTCAGTGAACATCATCTGCTTTGATTCAAAGTGGTAGCTGTCAAGTCATTGTGTTCTCCAGATGACTTACCGAGTACCAGCAGGTGCCCAAAGCACATCCTCAGTGCTCATAGTTGCACTGTCATGGGCAGAATGACCATTCTTAACATAGAGAGCACCACATCAGTTTTGAAGATGGATGTGTAAACCTACCCAGAATAGACATCTGTGTGGGTGCCTTCCACCTCAAAAGGAAAGCAGACATAGAAAAAAGAGCTTTTAAAACTGTTATATGGCTCTTTCTTGAACATATGCAATTATAATCAATAATTGTGACTTTCTTCCCAGCTCTTCTCTTCCCTCCTCCGCACATCCACCCTTCTACCTCCTTTACTGTGCCAACAGAGAGTTCAGCTGAGGACTGTCTGACTTTACAAATATGTACATGAATGGAAGAGCTGTAAACTGTGGATGCGCTGACGAACTGTGGGCACGCCACTGCTGACCCAGCTGTAGAACCAATCGCTTGCTATAGGTGGGGAGGGGCAAAGGAGAAAGCCCAGGGTTAGCGTCTTAATTAATACATTGCTGCTTATTCACATGGCCCAACTTATGTATTTCATTGCTACTGATGTATTTGCTGTTTCAGATCTATCAGATATTTCTTTCTGCTTGCACTCACTCTATATCTCAACCTCAGTTGAGATATTGAGGTTGTTTGTTTTTTTTTTTCTTGTGAACACTGAATTTTAAGGAGTGGTTAATGCATTTTTCCCAAGCTATTTTACATGCCTGTCCTGAACCTAGAAATGTTGGCAGAGGCAAGTTTTTTGATTGTGTTGTAGCGCACTCATCTATTTTCCCCCTCAGTTGAGATATTGAGGTTGTTTGGTGTTTTTTTTCTTGTAAACACTGAATTTTAAGGAGTGATTAATGCTTTTTGCCCAAGATATTTTACATGCCTGTCTTGAACCTAGAAATGTTGGTAGAGGCAAGTTTTTTGATTGTGTTGTAGATATTTACATGAAAAATACAAGCTTAGGAGTATAAGTAGGTGAGCTTGTGGTTACATTGTTGCTTATTGACTACTCCTGATGGACTGCACCATGCAAATCTGGCCTCTTCCCTAACTATCTCCATATCTGCAAAAGATGGCCTTTAAAAATGCCAATTTGAAGTCTTGTGTTCCTTTCAGTTCTAGATAAAAATGCTGCTACTTTTAACGTTTGTGGGGAGTTTGTGAGATAGGAGGTAGACGTACTGAAGGGGTGGGGTTGCTGAGGGTCCTAAGCATCAGTGTTTCATCTGGATGTTTTATGGGGAACAAAGCATTTATGTTCCGGTTTCATATGCCCCTGTAAGTTTTACATATGCAAGAATTATCCTGTGTTTACAGGATTATGTGCATTTGTGTGTGTGTGCGCATAAACTGGATCCTACTCATTGCATTCTTGAGCTGCTACTAGAATGGACCTACTGGATTAAGTCATCCTAAAGTATGGGACAGTGGTCCTGTTGTTGGAAGCGTTCTTGAAGGCTGTGCTATATCTTTGCTCTTTATATGCAATAAACTAAGAAGAAGAAATCACTTGTAGTTGCCAATGGAGAATAATGGATAAGAACTAAAGACTGCTCTTCTGAATGATTTCTGGGAGCTTGTAACTGCCAACATAGTGAGCAGAACTGGAAGGCTCAAAAACTGTTTAAAAGATTGCATGATACAACTTCTGTTCTTGACAGGATCCTTTAATTTTTTGGGGGAGTTTCCACATATGCCTTTGCAATGTATAGACCCACCTTCTTTACTCCTGAAGAGCAAAGAAGAGTTTCTTTCTCTCCTTCAATAGCCTGTGTAGCTGAAGACTAGGAAATCCGTGTAATGGAAAAAGGAAAGATCATGTTTCTTTGGGGCATTCCCTCTCAAGTTCTCATAATCAACAAAATAAGGACTGTCAAACTGTGGGGTGTGTTTGGAGCACCTTATTTAAAATCACTGATTACCTTCTCTTCTGGGGATATGTCTAATTCCTTTTTAACTCACTTGTGTGATTGACCTCCATGTTCCGTAGCAGTGAGCATTGCAGTTACCTGTCCTTTCCATGGAAAAGAAATTCTGTTTATTTGTTTTAAACTTGCTACGTGATGATTTCATTGATCATTCACAGGTGCTTGTCTCATAAGAAACAGTGAAAATCATTCCCAGCTTAGTTTCTCCACGTCTTTCAACAATTTATCGACTTCTAGCATATTCCTCTTTGTTTGTATTTTTTTCAAGACTAAACTATATAGTTTTCCAAACATTGGATCACTCTTACGGGGTTTTTTTTTGCTGTTTATCGTACCTCTTCTAGTTCTTTGGCATAGTTTTTCTTATGGAGTAATCAGAATTAGGCATATCATGCCTTGAGCAGTATTAAAATGACACTGATGATTGCTATTCCTTTTAAAGCAATTGCAAATGTTTGATTTTCTCTTCTTTTGGTGGAGCTTTGAGTTTTCAAAGGGCTCAGCGTGCCAAGATGTCTTTCTGAATTGGTATCAGCAGTCCATCACTGTAGATGCAGTGTTAATGTTATTTTTCCATGTTTGTTACTATGCACTTTTCTATGTTGAATTTCATCTGCTCCTGTTTTTATCACTATATTATCTCTCAGTACTATCAGTAGTCTTTGCAACTGTTTGCATTCAGCTTATATTTTAACTATCCTGAATAATTTGTATCTTCACTTTGTAAGTCAGCCCTATTCCCAGATCATTTATAAAGATCTAGGAGTGAGCAGGTTCGTCCATGATCCTCCTGGTAACTGCCCTTCTTCCCCCACAGTGTGAAGTAGTCATAAAATTCTACCCTACAATTCCTTTCTTTTAATAAATTAAATTATAAGAGACCTTTCCTTTACCCCCAGACAGCTGACATTTTTAGGAAACATTAGTGATGGGAATTTAAAAGCTTTTTGAAAATTCAAGTACACCATTGGTCGATTGTTTATAAAAGATGCTTACTGAAGATTTCTCAACACCCTACTTCAAAGGGGTACTTAGAATATGCTTGGTGAAACGAATACTGGGAACCTGGATGTGTATCCTAAGGAATTTGGAAAAAAATGCTTCTGTAGAAGAATTTCAATTGTAAAATAATGCTAAGGATTGAATCATCAGTCTCTAACCCAGCCCCTTACAAATTTAGGTGTATACCTAAATAGGTTTACCTCTAGGCATAACTGAGATTTTAGTTTGAAGAATACCTGTCTTATTTAGGTGTGGTAGAAGGTGTAATTTGCTCTCTCACTTATTGATACTGTGGTGATCTGCTATGAGTCAAGCTCAAAGACCGTCTTTTGACTTGTAGGTGAAAGATAGACATTGGGGATAACAAAAGCTACACCATTTTTACAACAGCAGTTTTTGGAGTAGAGCTGTGCCCTAAAGGCACAGGTTCAAAGTTACCAAGGGCTTGTTGTTATACATGGCGTGCTTCTTGTGTGTTTGATATTGGGAAAACAGAGGACTGTG
The DNA here is from genome assembly GCF_000708025.1 of Charadrius vociferus. NCBI lineage: Eukaryota > Metazoa > Chordata > Aves > Charadriiformes > Charadriidae > Charadrius > Charadrius vociferus. Next base: position 3,190,179 of record NW_009648441.1, read on the forward strand.
GTTTTGCATGTGTGACAGAGATGAATCGTATTGCTTAATGCATGATCAGATCAAGATCAGACACTGGTGAGAGTAAGCTCTTGGAGCTGTTTAGTGCCTTCTAAAGATGATTGTGTTTTGCATCCGGAGGCTTCCGATCCGTTGACATTAGGTTACTCAAATAATGTCAATATTTTTAACTGAATTATTAGTCAATGCATTTAAGACCCTGATACTAACATAAGCATAATATAAATCAGATAGCCCTCAGGCACTCTCCCACATGCTTACCTCTTAGGGTAGGAATACATTTTTTTTTAATCTGTAGGATGCTTTGTTGCTGACTAACATGCAATGAGAACAAATGGCATGCAACTGGTACTAGTTTTTGCTTAACCAAGCTTCACAGCTGTCCTGCAGTGCTAAGGTGCCAACCATATGGCAGTAATCTACTAATTAAAGAAAGCACTTTGATTAATATGTATCTTTTCCAATATGTTGCACAACTTACCTGGTCTGTTGTGACTGAAAGAGCAATGTTCATTCTGACATCAGCTATTTTCACTGTCAGTTTTGCAACCTTTCAGCCTGTTTCATGCACTAGCAATTTCCTTTGGAGGTGGCAATTCCTCAGAGACAGCTGGGGTTGAAAGGTGCTACCTTCCCTCCATGTAAGTCCCTCTTAAATCTTGATTTAAAGCCTGAAATCTCAAGAGCCTTCTGGTGGACAGGTAAGGAATTCACAAAGATATATAGACCTTCAGTATAAATGACAATCTATCCATTAAATTGACATTAGAGGCAAAGCAAAAAAAAAACCCAACCAAACCAACCAACAATTCACTGCTAGATGTGCCTCATCTTATTTTTGACACAATGGAAACATCCGTGTTAGAAACGTAGTTACCATAGGCACCCTGTGTAATTAGTTAGCAGAGGGAGAATCGCCTCACTCTTTGACAGTGTCGCACGTATAAATGAGTATACAATGATATTGATGTGGATGTCTTTGTAGAGCCAAAATGTTGTTTGAAATTAGCATGAAATGGAGTTTGCAGGGTATTCTAACTTCTAAGCTGTGATGGAAGCTGTCATGTAGATATTCTTAAATTTAGCTGGAATATTGATTTTGAAGCCTGCAGTTTTAATACCTGATGATTAAGCTAAAAACCACTCAAGTCAGTAGAAGTCTTTATTCACTTTTACATGTTTTTTATTTCAGCTGCTAAGCTGCAGGTTCTTGTAATTCTCATTTGTAAAATTATGCCCAAAATTCTGGTGCTTCATTGCCAAAGGTCTCCGTTTCAGTTATAAATTTCTTATACATTATCATTGAGTTTCAGTGTTTTGTCATTTAGCAAATACTCTCTTTAAAAGAAGTTAGTTGCTTGAAGAAACTATATCTCCATTTGTCTTATAAAAATGCAGTTGCTTTAGTGGAACCTTTTTTTGGTAGTACACTAACAAAAAGGAATACAGAATCAGATATCCTCAAAATTAATCTCTATATTACCAGGTTGAAGTTGGAACTCGATGATCTTTAAGGTCCTTTCCAACCTAAACCATTCTATGATTCTATGATTAATGCTTGTATAAAAATTACAGTTTTATTACATCTTTTATTTTCATTTTTTAACCTGTGGAAAAAAATCCAAAGAATACTTTAACTGCACTTATTGCCTATATGTGAACTTGGACAAAAATGGGGAAAAAAGATGCAAACATCACACAGAGCAAAGCTTTGCATAGTGTTTAAAAGGCAATTTCAGCTGGGCAGCAGGCATGCTGACAAACATTACACCTTCTCTGAAATAATCAGGCAATCCTAACGTGGTATTGTCAGGCTTTTTTGGACTGGGGAAACAAAAAAATTAAAATACATGAAAAAAAGCTAGTGCAAGAAACAGATTTTAGTATAATGGCAGATAGATTGCAAAAATATACATATATAACCGTAAAGGAAGCTTTTTAAAAATCCAGGCTTAAACCATTATGAATGGATATGAAAGCATGTGACAATATTTGCTTATAATGAAACTTAGGAGTCAGTAGGGATCCCACTGAGCCAAGCCCCAGTGCTTGTTTCTGTCATGTCCCTCATTTTGTGGACTGCAACTTTTTTGTTCCCAAATGTACTTAATTTCATGCTAATTTGGTGACTCTGGATTATTGATGCTAAACCCTATTTTGTATAAAGTGTGTATTTGAAGAGACAGCAGATGAAAACAATAACTTTAATTTTCCACGAGGAAGTGGGACTCATACAGCAGCTCTGGCTGGAATAATCTTTTGGGGTTTTTTGTCTGCCTTGTCTCATATTTGGTATCGTACTTTGGAATGATGGCCTGTTGAAAGAAATGTACCACTGTGGAAGAGCCAATGGGCATGTGATATAAGAAACGAGAAAGTTTGATGATGATTTTCTTTTATCTCTAAAAAGGTTATTAAAAAATAAAAGGAATACAGTGATTGTCATTTGGTTTTGAAGTTTTTTCTTGTGTTGAGCTACCTGATGCTGTTTACTGAGTGTGTTGGATGCTTGCAGGTTGGTGAGGGGAAGTGGGTGACTCTGCAATACCATAAACTCATTCGCCTCCTAACCCCAGCACTTGTGAGGATAGACTGCTTATATAGAATGCATAGTCTGGATTTCATTTGATGTTAGCATTGACCTTCCTGAGGCAAGCTGAATACATTTAAGCTTGTTCTGAAGACTGTTGATTGGCAGATCATTTCCCATGTATCTCAGAAAATCTGTATGCAGCTCGGAGTTGGGGGGGTCCCACAATGAAAGCCAGTAAAGAACAGGATGCCTTTTTTTCTGCTTGCACAAGGCACAGAAGTCTGCATTTCATCACAACAGTCGTTTTAAATGTGTGATTGTCAAGGTTGTAGAATAATTCTAAATAAGCACCTCTTGATGATGTCATGTAACAGGTACCTTTTAGTTTTGTGTGATATTAATAACATGTACTTGTTCCAGTTAGGTTTGTGATTCCTTCCTGTAGTGAGGATCGGAGTAGATTATAGTAATGTCTCTTTCTGTCCTTAAGGTGTATAAATCTGTTAATCCCTTTATGCTCTAGTCATATATGATCTAGGGTTTCTGGCTGAGTGGAAATGCTCTGAGCACAGCCAGATGTGTTACAGAAGATTTAAAGGAAAATGAGGACTCCTGTCAGAAGCTGTCAAGGGACCTTTTTGGCTTTGCTGCCACAGGATTGAATTGAGGGAACTTCTTTGCTTCTTATGGGTGGGCTTAAAATCACCTAATCCTTCAGAAAACTGCTAAGTGTTTGGTTTCCGTTTAGACCTACTGTCTCTGAAATATAATCTCCTTTCTAGAGGCAGTGCAGTATGTGGCAGCCCACTGGCAGCCATGAATTCTGGAGATATGTTGTCAGGCACTTCTAGTGTTAAGAAAACTTCTGTAAGATCTGCTTGTTCTCCACTTGGCTTTCAGAGGGCTTTTAGAGTCCTTTCTAGGCACTTGGCTGAAGCTCAAATTCAGATCTGCCACAGTGTGTATGTCTGGACACTATTGAAGACAAATGATAAGTAGTGAACAAGTTTGTCCTGTTGATGAAGAACAGCCCTCAGACACACTGTTCCTGTGCACGTCTTTACGCCAGAACCTTTTCCCCATGTTTAATATGGATCCGTCTTGCTGCGCTTTACATCCATAATTCAGTATTCATGGGCATGGAGAAAAGATTGTTCTGTTCTTTGCAGCAGCCTTTTGTGTTTGAAGCTGTTGTCATTGTCCCCCCTCTTCTTTTCTTTAGGCTAAACCCATTCTTTGAGATTTTCCTTCCTAACTGCGAGTTTATACACCTGAGTAGGATGTTTATCTTTTCTTAGTGCTATTGTTGACTCTTTTCTGAAGGGTTGTTAGGCAAGTAGTTGATCCTTGTGCTGTAGCTGTGCGGTTATTATACCTCTCTCAGTTAAGTACTCATTCTCCCTCATCTTAAAACGGATCTCTTAGAAAATCCGCTCACTGCGTCTCTTCATTTTCACAGGCAAGCAGCGGCCTGGGTGTGGTTACCACTGACCTTCGTGCCTACCCTAGAGTACTTTCATCACCATTATATTTCCCTAGTTAGCTTATAAGCATGCCAATCAAGAGCAGCAATAAAAAAGCCCTTTACTAGGTCAATGGCTGCGCATCTCCCTTATCCCAAAGTCCTTATATTTTGTTCTAAAGAAATGTATTTTTGTTGCTCACTGTAGCCAATGCTGTTTCAGCTGTAAAATGAGCTGCAAAGCAGGGAGACAAAAGGAAAAAAGAAGAAAAACAGAACAGGGGGTGCTGGTTTGGTATTTCAAGGAAATGCGAAATTATCACACTCCTCCTTTGCTTTCTCAGTGAAGAAAGATTTTGGCACTGGCATGAAGTTTTAGGCAAATTACATTCTTTTACTGCATTCTCTAAATCATAAAGCAAATGTTTGCATGCAAATCACTTGCTTGCCATTGGAGGGTTTTCTTCATAACTTAATATTAGCAAATTGCCTTTTCGGTGTTTTCTGGATACATTGTTTTAGGTAATGTACATACCTAGTTGACATTTGTCATTTTCTTCCAGATGATGATGTAAGCAATACCCCAGTTAGTAGCTCCCTAGCCATAATAACAAATAAACATAAAATCATAGAATGGTTTAGGTTGGAAAGGTTAGAAGGTTAGAAGGGACCTTAAAGATCATCGAGTTCCAACCCCCCTGCCATGGGCAGGGACACCTCCC
>NW_009648441.1:3195653-3210172 GCF_000708025.1 Charadrius vociferus
TGCTGGCTGTCGCCAATCACCTCCTTGTTTTCTATGTGCCTCAGCAGAGTTTCCAGGAGGATCTGCTCCATGATCTTGCCAGGCACAGAGGTGAGACTGACTGGCCTGTAGTTCCCCAGGTCTTCCTTCTTTTCCTTTTTGAAAATAGGGATTATGTTTCCCCTTTTCCAGTCGGCAGGAACCTCACTGGACCACCACGACTTCTCAAATATGATGGCTAGTGGCTTAGCGACTTCATCTGCCAGTTCCCTCAGGACCCGTGGATGTCTCTCATCAAGTCCCATGGACTTGTGCACTTTCAGGTTCCTCAGGTGGTCTCGCACTTGATCTTCACCTACAGTGGGCGGTTCTTCATTTTCCCAATCCTCGCCTTTGCATTCTGCATCATGGGCGGTGCGGCTGCAGTCCTTGCCAGTGAAAACTGAGGCAAAAAAGTCATTAAGGACCTCGGCTCTGTCTCTGTCCTGGGTAACCAGCTCTTGTGTTTCCTTCCAGAGAGGGCCCACATTTTCCCTAGTCTTTCTTTTCTCACTGGCATACTTAAAGAAGGATTTTTTGTTTGTCTTAATGTCCCTGGCCAGATTTAGTTCAGTCTGGGCTTTAGCTTGTCTAACTCGATCCCCGGCTGCTCGAACGATTGCTCTGTGTTCCTCCCAGGCTACCTGCCCCTGTTTCCACTCCCTACAGGTCTCCTTTTTCCTTTTGGTCATGTCCAGGAGCTCCTTGTTCATCCATGCAGGCCTCCTCATCATACAATATAGTATATTTCAGCATCGCATGAGATTTGCGAACAGATTATATCATCATAAATTAAACTGCATCACTATGCTCTGTAACACTTGCTGGCTAAAACAGTATTTTTGTACTTTCTCTAAAGAAAAGAATACAATAAACAAGGACAGCCCTAGCTAAACAGATCGTAATACTAGTGTTAACACACTTTTTCATCTCCAAGGCATATTAATTAATTTCAGGAAGAAATGTGTTGAATGGTTTTAATGCAATGATTGAATAGAAAGTGATTATTTTTATTATATGGTCAGCGACACATTATCTCTGTCATCATTGAGAGATGGAATAGCTTGGTCAGTACAGAACAACATAAGCAATATTAAGGTGATACAAGTCTGACATTCGTAGAGTTGCTTCTTGCCTATTTACACACATTAATTAAGCACACTACATTAATTCTGAGATCTACTAAATCAACTGAACTGCTAAATGAAGTTTCCTCCAGCAAATTTGACTCTGTGAACACAAGGTAGCCCAAATGCTAAGGTCAGATTTTGTTGCTTCTGTTCACATAACTTTTTCTAGAAAATTGTACTGTTTTCCAAACAATGTATATGCGGACAGTATTCATGTTTTGAAGCTGCACGTTGCCATGGCGCCCTTTGACCTCAGTGGGCATTTTAGGCATTTTCAGAACGGGTTTAAAAACTGTTTCCCTCCTAATGTCTCAGATAAATCTGATGCCATTACTTTTCTTACTCAAGGGAAACACTAAGAGGCTTTTGACAGTCACGTAAATGACAAAGTAGGTATTTCAGTGGTTACCACTGCAATTCAAAATAATAGGAGCAAACTTTTCTGCATAGGCTTAAATGAGTACCCATCTCATTTTCTTGAATGGATGACCAAACGAGTTAAACATCTTTTGATGCTGTCAGACTCCACATGAGAGGGCAACATCCAGCTCACTATGGCTATAGCGTCAACACCGAGCATTAGGTATATCAGAAGTTCAGGAAGGGCAGGATTAGGCCTTCCCTACCTTCTGTGTACATTATGCATCACACACTGTCCCTTTCTTTACCTGGAGGGCAACTGTGGGTTTAAAAAAGTATTTTTTGCAACACAGGGAATTGAAATACATGGCATAACTGCAGTGATTAAAGGAGGAAAAGGCTATTACAGCTCTATTTCTTTGTAAATGGAAAGTGTTAATTACAGCGATTGTCCTTTTTCCAATGTGATATTTAACAATTTTACTAAGTAACCCTCATAAAAATATTTACGGTTGTATTCTTACATACTGATTCAAAACTCTTCAGTAAGGCAAATGTGTAAAGCTCTTAAGACAGAGTTTAATTTTATTAGACACTCAATAGAATTTAAAATCTTTCTATGAACAATCGAATGGGAAAAATATCCTGGAAATGCATTGCAAGAATTTAGGTAGAAGTCAGGTTTAACTAAGACGGCATTCTTTAATTTCCTTGCCAGCCACCGCACTTGTCTTCTGCTTCTTTTCAGTTGTTTGTAACGAAGGTCGTTTAAGTATGTGTTACTACCTCTGTTAACCTGACAGGGTGAAAAAGTACATACAATACTTAGGGCATTTCTTTTAAGCTTCTACATCTCTTAAAAAGGCGGCATTGTTGTGTTGATCCGCAGTGTTGATTCCTGCTTGGCTTTTTAAAATGATACCATTTGTGTATAAATTTTGTTGCACCTCAGATTTGTTTTAACTAGAAAGATCAACTTTATTATTATTGCTATTCTAATGCGTCTCTGGGTGTCTGAGTCTCTTGTAGCTCACACTAATCCTCCAAAGCTGGGAACTGAGTTTTCTTAATGTGACGTGTTAATGCCAATATAATAGCACTGACAGTAGGGAGCCTAGATTGATGTTCTCATAGAGATTAACATGGATTTAAAGTACTTTTTCTAAAGAGAGGTAATTATTGCTATTTTCAATGTCATTTTATATCTTAATTGTTTACCAAAGGACCTTAGGTACCACCAAGGCACCTCACAGTGTTTGTGGTAAATCCTCTAAGTCAGCCTTCAAACATCATGTCTACAACCTCAAAAGAAACAAACCAAAATATATGTTTCAACACTAGTAACCAGCTCTTCACATCTCCCTGGTAGATTCGCTACCAAGTCAGTATCCCATACAACTCTGATGTTGACCCGTATAAGCTCCTACCGGATCATTATTTCTTTGTCCCAAACTGCATACCCCTTTTAACTGTCGGATACATGGTTTATGGTGGTTTTCAGCCCTGTATGTGCTGCTTTTAGGGTCCAGGGAAGGTTCCTGTGAAGGTAAATACCTGTTTCAGAGGTATGTGTTAACTCATGCTTATGTCCAGCAAATAAATCTTTTCCCTCTGCCATGGCGGTCAATGGAGTTCTGCATTCTGACAAGGCCCTTTTTCCTGCTATGAAAATGAAAATTGTTTTTGTTTCTTAGTGAAAGGCTTTTTGCATGTATTCATACATTCTGCTGAGGCTCTGCTATCTGAAAGCTCTTTGCCAGGTTGTATTTCTGGATGCTTAAATGCGGGAACACAAAAAAACCCCAACCCTACTTCCTGCATATCCATCTGTATGCAAGTTGTAATAACGCACACGGCGTTTGCATTTTGATGTGTTATCGGAGAAAGGAGCATGTGTTTGAAGAGTATGAAGGATTCTTATTTGTCGTTCATTAATTTTTATTCCATTCATCTATGCTTCCATGCAAATGGGCATGGCCCTTTTATTTATGAAAAGCTTTATTAGTTTCCATGACTCTTAGTAAGAAAGCATCAGTGTTTGTTCATAGGAAGGCAGATGTGTGCCACTGCTTCATGCTAGGTACGGACATATTTTGCTTCAGCTCCTCCTGAAACCAAAGGGACTTATGCAAGAAGAGAGAAGGTACTTACATATTTTGCTGACTCAGGGCCTTTCTGTGGGTACGTGACTGTGTTGCTAACTGCAGCCATGCATTTGCTAAAGGGGAGAAGATTCCTCCTGCCCAGGCTGTATTGCCTTCTCCGGAGTGGCAGGCACCGCAGAAATGCATGAAGAGTAAAAGTCCTGTATTTCCTAAGCACTGAATTGTAGTTCTTGCTGACTTCAAGGATAGATTGCAAGCCAGTATATATAGTCTGTCTATAGAAGGAGATATATGCTTTATTTTTCTTGTAAACTGTCACTTGTAGGTTTATAACTGGTTGAGTACTGATTTATTTCCCACATATGACTCATTTTTGAAATACATTGAAGTATTTGTAAGGAACCTTCGTTTAAGTTACTCCTCAAAAACAAGATATATGATACTGCAGCTGCCAAACCCAAGATCTCAAAAATTATGGATAAGGTTTAAACTAGTAACAAGAATGATAAATTGTTACTGTTGCTTTTTTATTTCTGAGGCTTTTTTTACAGGACACCTACTCCTTGCCTTAAAGGCTTTTTAAAATTTTATTTATTTTTCTAACCAGTGCAAGCTCTAGAAACTATTTGGTAACAAAAGCTGAAATTTTCTAACACCCTAACTAGTGTAGCTTTTGGAGCATAACAGAAAAAACATATTGGAAGACTGAATAAATCTATGGCTTTATGAAACCTATAGCATTGACAGGAGTTTAGATGGTTATTTGTGGTTTTAATAGTTTCATTTATTTCCTCTTTGATCTTAAAAAAAAGTTCTGTTCCTTGGTGTTGCATAGATTTAAATCTGCATAATGTTTCTTGTCAAGATACTGTGAAATATTAGTTGTTAATATTTATCTTTCTAAGAATCTTGTACAGGACATGAAAATAAGCAAAAACTCAAGAAATTGAGCCTGAGAATTAAGTTGTTCATACAATTTAATAAGAAAATCTTTTACGCAATTTGACCACAAAACTCAGTACCAGGCAATGTAGACTCCTGGTCTTGTATTCCTTAACTGAATAGAAGGAAATAATTTTGGAATAATTCTGGTTCTTAATTTTTTTTTAACCCTGTCATCTGTTAGTTCTTACTACTAGGTGAACAAGCAATTCCACAGATTTTAAAAAAAGCTTTATGTTACAAAAATATATCAAGCACCATCAAAATTTGCAGCTTTCATCTTCCTTCACTGGTTTTATGTGATTTTTCACAAGGAAATTGTATTACTGCACCATAACACCAGTACAAAAAAATGGGCACACCCTATGTTTAAATTTCAGTCAGAACATCTGGACCAGAACCTTGGAATACAGCATTGAACTAGAAATGTTTGCCTTGAAATCTTGTAAAATGTGTTTCTTAGGCAAGATAAATTAAAGCAAAACAAATAAAAAGATCAGTGAGTTAAAAGTATACCACAATTCCAGTGCAAAACTCTTAAAGGAGCTATTTTACATAACTCGGAAACTATTCGTTTTCGAGCAACGGAGAAGAAGGTCTGATTTCTAGAAAACAGTAAGTTTCGGTTCTTAGGATTTTTATGAGTTAGAAAGCTACCAAACTGACAGCACCTTAATGCTTGAGGGCTTTATTAAAAGGCCTTCTGAGACTGAGAGTGGTTTTTGTGTGGTTATTGATAAGACATTTAAGGTAGAAGAAATGTGCATTTTCTGTAATAGTTGTACTACAGCTGTTTCCAAACCCACAAACCTTTTCCACTGCTTTTACTATTCTTTGGGGTTTTTTTCAACCTATCTTTGTAGTAAGGCATCCCTGCTATGAATAGTAGGTGAAAAGTCTTAGTCTTAAAAAAAATAAATTTGGGACTATTCATGATATCTAGCAGCATTCAGAAAATTTGTTGGACCGTAGTTTAAAAAGTTCGTATCCGAACTTATTTCCAGTTGTCTTCTCCTACACATTGCACCTGTAGCCCATTCTGGTTGGAAAGAACATGTAGAAGCAATTTTTGTGAGGTTTCTCAGGAGCACATGGGGACTTGATGCTTTCAAGGGTGGTGTTTTCTTAGAACTGGTGAGCTTGTCGCAGTTTTTAATGTTTATCTCAACAAAACAATGAGTGCATTGCAGGGGGTCATTTATTAGTTATAACATTAGTTATATGTTTGTCTCTAAATGCCCCTACTTAGAAGAGGCTTAATCTTGTATTATTTGATGACAGCTAGTTAACTAGTTGTTGACGTAACTTTGCAAATGGTTACCTGTTTTATGGAGAACTGCTTCTATTTGATGAGGAAATTTAAATGTTTTGTAAGGCGGCATGTTTTGCAGTCTTAACAGTTACAAAAGATGAATTAACTGTGAAGTCAATGATCTTTTAAATCGTGTTTTAGCCCGCTGTGTCCTGTCAAAAGGCATATGGTGTCTTGTCTGATTAAAATCTTATTAAACCCTCCATCGGTAACAACAGAAAACATCTGTATCACTGATTTTTATAAAATCCCAAGTGTTCGGGGTGATTAACTGATATTTTTATTTTTTATTTGAATTGATTTAATTTTTACTACAGCACTCCATTTTAGAATTATAGCTGCATCCTGACTGCAAGCTTGGCAACAAAACAAAAGAGCAAATGTCTGCCACTAATCAAAAACCAGTGCTTAGTAATAAATAACAATTGTCAAGCAAGGACTCTCTTGAGACAATAGAGGAAAACTAATTGCATGTAAGGTACATGCCACAGATGAAGCTTACAGGAAGCCTACCTCACTGCGTTGTCCTATTACATTATCTGTAGGTGTCCATTAGTAATACATTATATCTTAAATCATATATAGCCTGATCCAGCTCCAAAAATCCCTCTACCTGATTCATATCCCATGTGAATGGCACTGTCTACATGTTTCTCCTGTTACAAGTATGCGCTTTTATGGGATGTGTAAGTATCTTCACATTATGCATTCTACAGACTATTAAAAAAAGCAGATATATAAGACAGACTACCACAATCATTTGTATGGTATGGATCCCACAAACCTTTTCTGATTTTTGAGAAACATCTGAGCAGTGCCTTTTTTGGAGGCCGAGGTTTTAGATGTTATATTGTGTAGAGGGCATGTGTACACAAAGCAGAAAAAATATATGTCACTGTTTTTATAATGATACAGAATATTTGGGGGATTTTTTTGACTTGGGCGTTCTGTAAAACATGAGAGATAACTGAGTGCTGGCTATTTACATGTTGATGTACATACATAGGTTTTCTACTGATTGTTGATATTGTTGTGGGATTCTCATCCAGAGTACAGGGAAGTTTAATCGTATTAGTAATATTAAGTTTTCTTAGAGTTGTAGCAGAGCAAGTGAAAAGACCTCTCAAAGGTGCAATTCCTATCTAATCTTGACCTTTGTTAACTGACCTAATGGAAATGAAGTATAATTATATCCGTGATGACTTTAATGCAGAATGAGGCATTAATTTAAAACACTGGGTAGTAAAACAGTAAAGCATGAGGGCATGCTAATTTCTGAAACTGGAGTTTGTTTGATTTTGTTAGGTTGGGAGATGAATATAAACCATTTGTGAGATAGAGCTGTTTGAAATTTTATGCTGTTTATGAGATCACTGAGGTCCAAACGATGTTGATACAATAGAAAGATTCTTGCAAATAAGCGGATGTTTAATGAATGAAACAAGGTACCACAAAATTTTGCAGAAAATAACATCATGTTATTTGGTAGTATATACGCTTGTGAGATTGTATCTGTTACATAAGGCCATGCTGGAGGAGCAGTCAAGTTGATATGTTGAATATCTCCTGATCATGCCAGGTAAAGAGGTTTTAAAGATGAGATGGAGAGTAAACTATTACCAAGCATTTGCTTTGTAAGCATGCTTGTTTGATTATAGTAATAATGAATGTTAGATTTTCTTCTTAATTTCTTCTTAGCTAAATCTGTGATTTAAAAAACAAGCACAAATTAGTGTTACTGGTCAGAAACAAACCTAGCAAAAGTGACGTGCGTTAAATGGGCTTTATCTAATCTCACTCTGAGCCTCTGATCAGCAGGGGGCCTGTGTGTACAGACATACTTTTTTTTCCCCAGAATTTCTTCACTTCTGGAGAATACTCTGAATCCAGCTCCCCTTTCAGATTCTTCTGAAACCACCAGCCGCTCTCAAGGCTTTCTCTGACAGTGATGTTGCTCTGAAGTACCTCTTTCAAGCTGCAGGGGCAAATCTTGTTGTAGAGATTTGTAGTGACATTAAACATAGAAACACTAAAATTGGTGTCAATAGAGAATGGAGGGGAATGTCGGGGTGTGGAAGCAAGAGAAGGAAGGGAAGAAAGGCTTTCAGAGTGGCAGGTGCTGGTGATGCTAGGTTACCTGCATTAATAAGATCACAGCACATCAGCATGCAAATTCTCAGGACACCCACTCTAGGAAAGCACAGAAGAGCCTAAGACCAGAGAGAGCCCGCACCCAGACCAGAACAGACTCAAACCATTAAGAAATAATGGCAAAAAATGTAGCAAAGAGAGTTGGAGACCTAACTTACCCACATCAGAAGACTAAAGGAAATTCACAAAAGTTGAAGAGGACAGATGCCCAGATTTTCTTAATTATTATTAGATCAAAAACCATGGTCTTCTGTCTAAGAAAAAACAATGAATTGTAATGAAGACTCGATAGCCAGAGCCCCTTGCCCTCTTACGCCATTACAAGAAATTCTGGGCAAACCACTGAGTACGTATGTCTTGTGCCTGAATGCTGAACAGTCTGCTTGGACATAAGCACCTCAGTGCGTATGAGGGCTTGGCTGTGTGAGAAAAATTGTTTTGTTCTAAAATAAAATCATTTTCTCCTCCCACAAATGATTGCACTGAACATTGCTATATGGTTGCATTAGTGTTGCAGCATGTTTTCCTTCACTGTGAAAGTGATTTTTCTCTCTTTTAATACTTGACAATATCATTGCTTGAAATAGAAGGTCAGTAGGGTAGAAACTGGGGGAGTGGTGGGTGCTGCATGCTTGGAAGGTCTTTCCTCCTTCACCACGTGAGGTGGGTTCCACAAGACACCTGTGCAAGATGCAGGTCATGGTGAGCAGAAGGTGAATTACTGGGAATGATTCTAAAGGAGTAAGCCAAGGAATTAATGCTTGTGTATGACAACTGGGTAAGAAAAGCATGTAGATAAAAACAGCTATTCAGGGAATGAAGAAATAATAGTGAATAATGAAATCTGAGTGTTTTGAGGGAGAATGTGGCCTGTAGATTTTGGGACAAGTTTAGAAAATACTCATATTTCAGCGTTCCTTCAGCCAAACAGGTATAACATGTATCCTTACCTTAAGCTGATTGTGGAGGTTTGCATCACTATATAAAACACAGTTGTGAAGCCTAGAGCCTGTTTTCATTGTGGATTTTCAAAGAGAAACCTGAATAAAACAAGAAATACTATTTTCTTAACAAGAAAATGTGAATAAGAGAGCTATAACTCTCTTGTAGGAGGAGAGTAAAAAATGTATTTGTTCCTCATATGGGAATTGTTTGGTCTTCTGACGCTATAGCAATAAACCCCTGTTGTGCATGAAGAAATTATGAACTGTTGCAGTGCATCATCTTGGGAGAATACAGAGGGACTCTGTTCAGCATATGTTATTAGAAGATAATAGAGGAAATGGGGTCTTAAAAAGGTAGGATTTTATGTGAATAACATCTGTATGCTTCCTACACATCTACAGTAAAGAGCTCCTAAAACATCCTAGAAGTCAGTGATTAGTGATACAGCCTAAAGTCTTCTCCAGTTTATTTATGTTGCAACTTTCTAGTTACGTAAGTTTAATGGGAAGACACTTACTTATACAAACTTTAACAAATAGCCTTTCTTATTTTAAGTGTAATCTATTTATAGCTAGTTCAAATCACTGTCAGGGCTATGCTGGGTGGGTACTTTTAAAACCCACGTAGTCTTTCCAAATATTTAAACTTGCTAGCTTTTGTAAAGCTGAGATTCTCTTCTCTATAAGCACCTAAGTATACTCACGTTAAAAAATATTCTTCCACGCTAGGAAAAATGCATATGCACAAATTTAACTTCAAACATTTAAAGTATTAACTTCAAACAAGTTAAAGTATTAACTTCTGCTTATTCGCAGAAGCCAAAGAAATCTTGCAGAGTATATTTCTTTACCTAGTATAGCATTTTCCAGGTATCTTCATTAGGAGAATCTACCTACTCTTCCCCTCTGTACACTTGCTCTGAATACTCTTGTCTGTTCTCTGCACAACAATTTTAGACCGGTACTTCTCAGTCTGGCTAGATTACCTCAGGCATAAAAGACACTATTCTTGAGCAGCAAATTAAGCTAGGGGTGTAATGAATCTCCTCTCCTATGTAGTGGAGGATAAAATGGGAGGTAGTTATGAGGATTTAATTGCCTTTTATATGTAAAGAGCTCTGAGGTCTTCAGTGGGGAACATGATGGCTGTGCAATTTTCTATACTGATGGTAACTGAAAAGAAAAAAAGTGTATATTGTTGGCCTAAAGGCTGTTTCCTGTGCTTTATTTTCTGAGAGATTAGGTTGTAGCACTGGTTGGGATACTAGACAGCTTCACACCTAGACTACGTGGCAAAAAGACTCCTACAGCTCTGTATGTAGAATTGTGAATTTCATTCAAAGGAGTGGGAAAAAAGGAAAGAGGAGGGGTATGTGCTATATGAGTTGTTATATGATGAGATGGTATATGATTTCTCTGTTCCTCTTTTCTGAGTCTGGGGTAAATACAGGATACACGAGCTAGCAGCTTAGCCTCAGGCTTTTAACTCCAGTTCCTTCGATTTCACTCCAGCTGTGGCTTACTGCTCATTGGCCTTCCCTCGAAAGAGGTCCCTCCTGGGACCTGAAGAGTGTGAAAAAGGTCTCTGAGACAGACAGAAATCAGTGGACCTTTGTATGTCGGGTTCTCTAACCAGTCAGGTCAAAGTCTGGAAAGACTTAATTGCATAAAGAAGAAAAGACAACAGAAGACATACCCTCCAAAGCAGTTGAGGTTATTGAGACACAAGTTTCTATGTCCTTCTTCATGCAGAGTGTTTTCCTCTGACACCAGGGTATTGATTGCTTATCAGTTCCTTCCTTTGTCAAGATGTGGTTGCTTTCACAGTCATGTGCGCCAATGCCAAAGATCCCTGTGCCTCATTGTGCACAAAATGGCTACTATGTGGGCTTTGGTACCCACCATTTTTACTGTGGTGGTAGCCAAGTGACTACTTTATTGTGTTTCACAGAGGCAGATGTCACACTTTGCTGTTTCCTAATGCTAAATTGCATTTTAGAGCAGTCAACTGGACATCACTCTTCAGTGTTCAGGTTTGCAAGGATGCCTACAAACACAGGAGAAGCAGCTGATGCCTGTTTATTTTGAGTGTCTCACCATTTGCTCTTCCCATTTTTTTTTCAGGATTCACCCAAGTTTTTAATTTTAAACTGTGGAGTGTACATCACATATGAGACCTTTCTATTTATGTATTTTGTTCATGCCTGTTTTGGGGGAATGCACGCTTCTTGACTGAAAAAGACATAACTGAATTGTTGAGGCTTCTGAGTACTATTGGGATACATATAAAGGTTTCTTTGCATTATTTCTATGAGCTGTTTTTGTAAATGAGCTGTTGATGTTAATCAAATAAGAATTTGAATCTCTGTGACGTACTTTACCTAGTACTTCATTTCATACTGCGACAAATGTGAGAGACTAGGATGCGTTACCCAGCAAACAATTACTTTTCATTCCTTGTGTATTTCCATATATCTTTAAGTAATATGTACTACTCATATATAAAGATGTATCCAAATATTATCACTGTCTCCAAAAGCTGCTGCTTCTCTTGTATTATTCATTCAGAAATGCAACATTCTGGCTAGAAGTGCTTTTATTGAAGAAATTCACTCATTGCCTTTTTTCAACGCTCATTGATTTCTTTAACAAATGGCAGGGTGATACTACTTTGCACACAACTCGAGGCTGTTGGTTACAGTCCACATCTGTAGCTGATTCATTCATAGATCATCCTGAGCTGAATTGGAATGTTTTTTCTTAACCTGCTTTGCATAAGGTTGTCGGGGTCTTTTTTTAAACATGCTGTTACTTAATGTTATTAACTAGAAGGAAACGAGTAAAGAATATTTGAAGATGATGATTACTCTTGAGAAAATCATTAATCTAGTTGAGATATCAAATTCAAAGGGGTACACTAAGTAGGTAAAAATAATGTTGGAATAAGTCCAAAGGTTGAAGTAACCAATACTTGTTTCAAGAAAAGATCTTTCTGTGTCAGCATTGTTCATTCATTAAATGACCTTTATGGGGACAAATAACTGTTACCTTTTAAGCTCATGAATGAATATGTCTGTCTTATGGTATAAATATCAAGTATTCTATAAGCAATAAATTCGGCATACACATACACGTGTTCTTTCACATGCAGTGAAATGTACATCCACAGCAAAGCAGAGTTTCTTGTAGAAATACAAACTACATAAAAATGAGCCAAATGCTGAATTTTAACTAGTCATGCATGCTATCCTTTATACAATACACATTCGTATTTTTTTTAATTTGAAAGCTATTGTCGCTTCCCCATAGTTTTTCTCCCTGTAAGATAAGTAACCTCAGTTCTTTTGTTTTCTCCGCTTGTACTCTTCCAGTCGTTTGCCTTGTTCTTCACTAGACCTCCTCCAACTCTTCTGCTTCCTTCTGACAGTGCTCCTTAGGCCTTTCTGAGGCTGAGCTGAAGGCATCAAGCGCTTTACAGGTCTGACTGCCTCTTGTCCTTGCTATATGTGTCAATGGAAAAGGTTAATAAGAACTGAATGAAACTGAGCTGTACTGTATAATTTGTTCTTGTTGACACCTTATTCATGACAGATATGAATAAATTCTGGGATTGGGAAAAAACACTTCACACTGATACAGCATATATTGTGTGCTATGTGATTTCATATAATAACTTTCGGTTACTTTATCAATTTTTGTCAAGTGAATTATGACAAATTCAGTGTTATGTAGTGTTTCCAGGTTTAAGCAACTTCATAAGTCAGCATCTGATCAATAGCAGTTACTAAGGGCCCCTAATTCTCCACTGGTGACAAGCAGGGCTGGTCATAGTTTGAAAGCAAGTGTTAGATATTAACATTTAAAATGGAGTTTTACCACTTCAGATTGTAATACAGAGTAATTACAATTGCCTTTAGTGTGTCAGGATGGTAAATTTCTTTCAGGAAAATGTAAGGTCAGCTCTTTGGTGTCAGACATTTCTTTGGAGTCTGTAAATATTAAGTAATTAAGAAAATAAATCTAATGGAAATATGTTTAGAAAACATATTGTACCCTTACTGGGCGTAGGGGATTTCTTGTCATAGCAGGTAATTTTGTAAATTTTGGTTGAGAGTTAACTTGCAAATAGACCCAACCTAACATCTGTAAAAGCCATTTTGCATTTTTTTTTCTCATGATTTTATTGGGCAGGACATCTGGAACATTTGTCTTTATCATATAGTAAGTCTTAGCCTAAAACCAATTATTTTTGAGTTTGAGCTGAACCGAGTTACCCATTTTTTCTGTTATATAATATTGGAAAGAGAATAAAATAAATGCAACTGCTTTTGTTTCAGAATACCAGAGGAGAATATTTGCATTTGCAGGGTGCCATTGAATGTTGTAAAAAACTTACGGGAAAACCAACATGTAGAATTGTCCCATGATCTTGATTCAATCCCATATAAGTGACTGATAATGTGATGGGTTGTTATTTAAGTGTTCACGTGTATGGTGTAGCCATTATAATTGGAAGTTTAAAAAATGGCTCTCAGGAGGGGGCATATGGGCCAGAAAATTTTCAGATCTTACAGAAAGGACTTTGCCTGATGGTCAAGCAGAACATAATTTCTTTTGCCATTTCTATGCAGACCCTCTGCTGTTCTGACCACCACTCTGTTCTAAGTTACCTTTGAATCTTGGGTATTATCAGCTAGAAAGAAAAAGGTATATGGAAATTCTTTGGATTCACCAAATGGAGCTGTGAAAAGCTGTAGAAAGAGAAGAGTATGCTGGTTTTGGCTGGGAAAGGGAATGTGCACTGGAATGAACTTGTGTTTAAAATAAGATTGACCAAAAACCCCCAAAGGAATAAGAAAGGATTTGAATCAAACAGATAACATCCACTGGGCACTGGTTGGTTAATACAACATTGGGAGGATATAAGTAAGGAGCTGCATTATTTTAAAACCAGAAGGGAATTATATTTCCACAAGGTTTCCTTGCAGTTCTTACACATTTTAATATCATTTCTCCTGAAAGGCATGTTGATACTCCTTAAAATATATACTTTAGTAAAACGTGGAAATATATAATGAAGATACTAATTTTGTAGGAGTTTATGTGAGTTAGCAACAGAAACATTCTAAAAGAAGAACATGGAAGTATTTAAAATGTGAAGTAACAGAGATAAAACATAAACCGTTCTTTACCTTCAATAATAACCAGCCCTGAAATAAGACTCTTAAAGAAATTTGACTATTTCTTTTTTTTTTTTTTCCCGTTTTCCACTCTTGCAGTGCAGTAAAAGGGCTGAAATGGTACTGAACTCGCAGTTTTAGGATATTTCCCATCCATTTTTACAGAGTTGGAGGAACCAGTATTTCTGATTATCAGTTAAAATTTACAGAAACTTCTCTTGGTTACATGCAAGTTTGTGACACTGTGGAGATTCACCATCACTGGCTAGTGCCTCTGGGACTTTCTGATAATTTTGGAAATGAACTCTTGCTAGACTGCTCTTTTATTTTACTCTCACTTTTTAAACATTCTTTACATCAGTGTTCACATCTGGCAA
>NW_009648441.1:3210199-3237116 GCF_000708025.1 Charadrius vociferus
AATGCCGAAGCATTCCCATCCCACCATTTATGGCCAGAAGGAGGTCCTGCAAAATATCATTCTGCTATAAAGTCATACTTGTGTGGAAAACATTTAGAATTACATTAGAATGAGCTCGGTTTAGAATTATGGTACTAAATGAGCTCAATAAAAGTTTCACATAAATGTCCCCCTGTATTTTTATGCCCCACTGTTGTTTTTATGTCTGTATTTACTGTTTGTTATATAATCTGATTGGCCACATGTTAGAAAAAATATTCTTTTGATTGCATTTGTTCTCCTTTTTATACTGAAGTTCATACTAACTAGTCACAATGATCCCACTGAGCTTAAAATTTACAGCACCATAACTGAATATCTCTCTCTTTGCTAATAACTGGTATTTCTCATTCTTCATGGTAGTTGAAAAAAAATTAATTCAAAGCTTAAAAAAAGCCAGTCTGCTTGACTGAGGATAAATCTTATTTGCATAAGAAGGTTTAAAGACTTAGACCAATTTAAAAAAAAAAAAAAATTACCTTCCCTCTTTTTTCGTCTCCCAGTCCTTCTAGAAACATGTTGATAAAAAATAGTTTCATAAAGTAGCTTATACCTCTTGTCAAAAAGGTAAACATTCAATTATGATCCAGGACAATACCCAATGATCTTAATGTATTTCATAGAAAGAGTCAGCATCATTCCCTCCAATAGATGGTAGTTAATGTGCTCATGAACATCCGTTCACGTACATTATAGCTTCTTTTACTGCTCCCTGTTCCTAGCTTCCAGCTATCTAATTAATTTGATAATGTAAGACTTGACAGGTGGTTTTAATTTTCTGGACCACTGAGAGGGAGACATGAAATTACAGTCAGGGAATACAAATATCACCAAGATATTTATTTTAATATGATTGATTTGGTTTGTTTTGTTGCAAATATGTAAGGATATTTTACGGGCTTGGAACAAATAGGAGCAAGGAATTTAGGCTGGCTGTTGGGTCAGGTCATCTGATTAGTAGGACAAGAATGTGTTTTCAAATGGATAATTTTCCTGTGCGCTCTTCCTGTCTTATGATTTTTGCTGTAAAAAATATTTTTGAAAGGACAAGTATCATGCTGGAGTACTTTTTTATACACTAGCAAGAGTCTTGCAAGTTGGAGATCTTTGTTTTAACAGAAATTTCTC
The DNA here is from genome assembly GCF_000708025.1 of Charadrius vociferus. Taxonomy (NCBI): domain Eukaryota; kingdom Metazoa; phylum Chordata; class Aves; order Charadriiformes; family Charadriidae; genus Charadrius; species Charadrius vociferus. The sequence goes on from NW_009648441.1 coordinate 3,211,367, forward strand.
TGAAAAGGGAGCTTAACTTTAAAAATGATACCTAAATAGTACAACAGTTACAGAAATGCTAACACCTAGTTAAAAGAAATGCTATTCTCTCTCCCATCCATGACATTGTCATCATTTTTGCCTGGATGTCCTTGAATGCCTTACGGTGCTGGAATGAAAAACTGTTCTACCTGTTTTGCTCTCACTGCTGTAATAGTGGAAGGTCTTGCAGTTCTGGATAAATTTTAACTAAAATGGGCATGAAGGCAAGGAAGTATTTCCTGCTCATTGACAGAAAATTGAGATGTGGCATAGATCAAGTGGAAGTCTCACAAAATGTAAATGTTGGGGGGAAGAACAGCAGTTTTAGGTGAATGGCTCCTAAAATCAGACCTCTTGATTTCTGATGTATTTCGCTATTCACTAAACCATCTTTCTTTCCCCAGTATACCCCTACTCTTAAGGCAGAAATCAAGAATGATAGCTTTTTTCCAGGTTTACATTACTTACAGAAACATAGATTCAAAATTACTTGATGAGCAAATGTTTCCAAACCAGCCATATCTGTATTCCAGTCTTCTGTACGTAGGTGAAGTTCATGCGTGGTAAACTACATAGCTTCTGACTAAAGTAAAAAGAATTAGGAGGGAAAACCCTACTTGTAGAAAGCATCAGAGTATTAAAAAGGAAAATAATGACAGCAACATTCACGAAAGGTTTGAATTCATCAGTCTTGTCCCTTGATTGCTGACCTGGTTGCTTACCCACTGCATATAGTTGTTTGAGTATTCCAGCCTCAGTTAACCTTGGAAACTCTTGGCCAGTCCTAGCCTTGTGAGAGAGGGAGGCGGCAATCCTGGAGCAAATTATTTCTTATGAAGACTTAAGGAGTCAGTCAGGTGGAGTGGGGCCTTGCTAAGTACAGCCACCCAAAAATACAGTGGAAGTTCATTCTCAAAGTTGCATACTCGTGTATAGACCTGGGTTGGGAATGTAAAGGATTATTTAGAGAATGCAAAATCATATTTTCTGAGGATTTCCTTAAAAGATAAATCCTTTAGACAGCTCCTAGTGGACAGAGGCTTGGTGATCCCTTGAAGTTAATAGATAGTTGCATTGTGATCAAGACATCACCCTGTGCAGATGACTGCAACATCTGCACAAGGAGATTATGTTGAAAGTGATTATAGAATCATTTAGAATCATAGAATCATTTAGGTTGGAAAAGACCTTTAAGATCATCGAGGCCAATCATTAATCTAGCATTGCCAAATCCACCACTAAACAATGTCCCTAAGTGCCACATCTATGCGTCTTTCAAATACCTCCAGGGATGGTGATTCAACCACTTCCCTGGGAAGCGTGTCCCAATGCTTGACAACCCTTACGGTGAAGCAATTTTTTTCTAATATCCAATCTAAACCTCCCCTAGCGCAACTTGAGGCTGTTTGCTCTCATCCTATCACCTGTTACTTGGAAGAAGAGATTGACACCCACCTCCTTTCAGGTAGTTGTAAAGAGTGATAAGGTCTCCCCTCAGCCTCCATTTCTCCAGAATAAACAACCCCAGTTCCCTCAGCCACTCCTCATAAGACTTGTTCTCTAGACCCTTCACTTCATTGATCCTTCATTCGCTTCATTGATCCTCTTTCGACATTCTCCAGCACCTCAATGTCTTTCCTGTAGTGAGGAGCCCAAAACTGAACACAGTATTCGTGATGCGGCCTCACCGTTATGCCTGTTGTATTTTGGCTAAAGAGACAAGGAATGACTTTTTCTCACTCATCTGTGTTCAGTACTATTGATGGTAAAATACTGCACCCATGCTTCCATTTTTATCTGACAGCGTGTTCAATCTGGTATGACCATACTGAGCTAAGCTTCTTTTCCAAAGTAAAAGTTCCTTGCTGCTTCCTTCTACATTGGCTTTGGTTATGGGATAGCTGTACTTTTGAGCAACACAGTGAGGGTGTCACCCAGGGAAGGGTTAGGGTCAACACTTACAGAGTTTGACTATGAGACACAGACAAAGAGGATATGATGGAGAGAAAAAACTACACCAAGAAATAAGTCAACAACCTCTTCAAGCAAGTCTTATAGAATAAGTTTGTTTTTGTTACTTGGGCTATTTATGACCTCTGATTGCCTCATCTTTTTCGTACAGGATAGCAGCCAGCCTAATTCTTTTGTTTATGTCTCTTCACAAGTAACATCCTCAGAATTATCTCCTTGTACCATTCATAATGAAGTTCATAGAGGTCTTAAGTCTGCAAAAGGTGGTGTTTTCTAGGAAATAATTTTTTGCACACTGGAGCTTATTTTGATATAAGATGCTAGCATTCCTATATAGAGTAATATAGCTAGAATAATACCTAGCATTGTTTTGGCAATTGAAAGAAAAATCTGCGTTTTCACAAATGAATGGAGGCAACACACTGGGACATAGATAAATGAAGAACTTTTCCAAGGTCTGAAAAACAAATATGTTCAGGAGGGTTTTGTTTTCCTTTTCAGGAAAAAAATGTTTGCATAATGAAATACCAGTTCATTGAAACAAACCCTTGTTTGGATAAATTTGGTTTAAACAATTGTTTTCAGTTTAAAACATGGCTATTCTGATAATTTTAAAGATGTTCCCAAGTCATTATTCCATTTAAAGTCTCTTCACTTTGGAACAGATGGTTTAAAAAAAAAAATAATCTAGAAATTGAAGCAAAACCCTTCAGAATGGCCACTAGTAAATATGTATATTACCTGAGTCATTTCCGACTTGGTATTTTGGTTCATAGTCATTTTTGATATTTCAGCTTTTTGTCACCTTCTGTGGTAGGGAAAAAGAAAGCTTAAACTCAATGAGCTCAGGAAAAATACGTGTGTTTCAATTCACTGAATGTATCTGTCTTTATATATTTTAAAAGGATTTATTTGAAAGTATAAGTTTTGGAGACCCTCAATGGGTTTGTTGTTCTGTATTGTAAAATTGTTTCTTGCAGATAAAGCCGTGGAGGCTTTGCATCTTTGAAAATCACATTCCATTTCAAGTATCTAAAAATCAATTGAGGTCTTGGCAGTCAGATTTGAAAATTGCATGCATATGGTGTAAATGGGACACCTTTTCTGCTCTGAGATGCAAAAAAGACAAAAGAATATGAAAAAAAAAAGGGCAGTAGATATTTAGTGAAACCTAACTGTAGCCCATCCACGCATGCTCCCTGTTCATGAGTTTGTAAAACACTAAAGGAAAAAAAAAAAGCCTTTGTCAAAAATGTCACCAGCACATAAGGCCATAATCAACTTTTTACTATGCTTAGGCAGGACAGAAGCGCTACTTGGTTATTTATGACTTCACCCTGTTTTAGAATTCCAACAACAACACACACAAAATGGTAGAAGCGCTCAGGAACTCATCTGTAATATTGGAGAAAGGGTTTTGGTACCATTATATACGTTTTTTAAATTGACCTGGTTCTGTTTGTCATACTACCTGTTGCCCTAGGTTTTTTGTTTAAATATTAATCTATTATTAAATATTAATCCACAGCAAAATTGCAAATGAAACACACATTTGATCAGTGACTCTGCATATACTGCCACATAATCATATTTGAATCCATGTTCAGCATTTAACAGTTCTACTGTCAGCTTCATCTCCATTCTCACCTGCTTTCTTCCCTCTCTGTTTTCTAAAGAAATGGTTTTGTGAAAATACTTGATGACAGTCTCCTTTCTGGAAGGTCTTGCCTGGCCTTGATGTACAATATTGTACACATTTTGACTTAATGTCACCAGAGCTTGGACAAGATTTCAGTCACTGTTTATCAGTGGCATAACTCTCTAATACCTGATCTGAATTAATCCCTTTAATGAAATGTTCTCCTGCTTTATAGGACCATTTAAATATCTGTCCTTGTAAACTGAAGGCTATTTCCTGAAAGACAGGGAGAAATGTTTTTCCATAGAGGAGATGACCAAGAATGACTGACCTGCGAGTAAGTAGGGAAGAAATGGCTTCAGGAATTTCAAGAGGCTAAGGGGATCTAGTTCAGAAAGAAGAAGTCTTGCTAAGGAAAATCAGTATTTCTTGAAGATCTTCCTTTCTGAGCTATAGTGAGTAGCAGATAGAAAGACTACTGAGTGACATGCAAGATTAGGCAGCTGTCTGAAAAGGCTATATAAGTAAACCAGAGCAGGCATTTCTCTGCTTGCACAAGGATGGATGGAAACAACAGTTGCCTCTCTCCTGTTGAAAGGCAGCAGCAACGAAGAAGCACAGAAAATGAAGTTCTGAAGTTTGCTAGGCGTACACCTCACAAAAGAAGACAATGCAGTTATTTGGTTGGACCGTCTGCTCTCGGACAAAAGAAAAGAGTTTATCAGAAATGAGCACTGGAAAGTTGTTTGGCAAACGCCATTGCAAGTAAGATTCTGTCTCCTCTAAGTTTGCTAAAAGCAAAAATTCTTGGGGAAAATTAGGTCATACATCTTTCCAGGGTAGAAAGCTAGTGTTTGTTTTGTCTTCAAAGTATCTAGGCTGCTATAGTCTGCAAATATTAATGTTTAAAAAATGTTTGAACAGTACCAACTATTACTTGACCATTCTGCCAAATAGTATCTTTGGCAAGTAAACAAAATGTGATTAATTAATAGAATTTCTTGACACAAACATTAAATGAATTTCTGTTCTCTCAAATCTTATTAGTAGACTGGCAAAAGATCTCTGCAATACAGGGTTACCTTAAGTGAAAAAAGAAGGCCAAGAGTGCAGAGTTAGGAGAGTGCTAGAGAGTAAGGAAAACTTACTGAAATTTGCATTGTTTCCTCTTTGGAAATGAAAATGTTTGGTATGTTAATGTAAGTTAGGGATAACGAGGAAAAATGCGGTTATTGCAACCCAAGTGTTGGAAAAGATTCGTAGTAGTTTTTAGGAGGGGTTCCTTTACTTCCGTCCACAGAGAGATGGGGATGAACCCCTGTAGGGCTCTACTTGCCTACCAAAAAGTGAGAGTAAGAGCAGAGGAGGGTTTTCATACCACCATTTCCTGTCTTCATCTCAAATGACCAGGCAGTGTAGTTGCACAGTGTAGGGGAAAGTAATCTGTGAGAAGCTTTCCTTTAGAGACACTGGTTTCCTCCATTGCAGTTTATCACTGTGTCTGTTCTCCATAGGTATTAACACCTCCACCACCACCTTAGAAGGTTAGGAAAGAGAAACTATGATGAGAATTAAGTAATAGGTCCATATCTGAGCAGTGTATTATTCCAGATTCTGAAAATGGGATATATGGTAAAGTTGCTGACATGCCTGGTAGTCACAAAGTTTAATGGGGGCAGTAGGGGACCGAAGAGTCCTGGAGTGAATATGGAAAGAAGGGAGGGGACACCCATGTCATTGCTTTAGCTATATAGTAGAGCTTCTTGAACTGATTTTTTATGTTTTGTTTTGAAAGTTTTTATTTTCTTCAGTTTCCTCCCAAGGGATTTAGTACTTTTTATTCCTAGTTTTCTTGTTTGAAATCTTCTTTCACTCAATCTGCCTTGTATGTTTCCCAGTCATAAACTCAGTCTATGAAAAGAATAAAAGCTTTTTACACTGTATTATGTCATGTTGCAAGAAGCACAGAGGTAGTTAAGTTTCACCATTTCCGAGTCTTTGACACTGTTTCCCACAGCATTCTCCTGGAAAACCTGGCTGCTCATGGCTTGGAGACCTTATCACTCTCTACAATGACCTGAAAGGAGGTTGTAGCGAGGTGGTTGGTCTCTTCTCCCAAGTAACAAGTGACAGACAAGAGGAAATGGCCTCAAGTTGCGCCAGGGAGGTTTAGATTGGATATTAGAAAAAAATTCTTCACAGGAAGGTGTATTAAGCATTGAAACAATCTGCCCAGGGAAGTGGTTGAGTCACCGTCCCTGGAGGCATTTGAAAGATGTGCAAGTGTGGCACTTAGGGACATTGTTTAGTGGTGGACTTGGCAATGCTAGGTTAACAGTTGGCCTCTATGATCTTAAAGGTCTTTTTCAACCTAAGTGATTCTATGATCATATGAAAAAGGAAAATGAAATTACAGAGAATTCATAAGTTAAAATTTCATGGCTATCTTGTATTTGTCATCTAAAGAACACTTTCTGTTGGTAAACAGATACAGGAGAGAAAAAGATCCACAGGAATTTAAGACCCATTTATGAATGATGTATATATTTAACATATATGTAAATGCTATTGCATGAGCAATCTGATTAATTAATGCTAATTATAATGATTGGTTTCTATTTTTTCAGTAATTAATTAATTAATTAACAAGTATATAAACAGTATTTTTATTTTGAGATAAATAGTTACTTAATATTGATAACCTCTCTCTAAAAACTGAAGTTGTAAAATTAATACATACTACGAACCCATGATTTTCACTAAACTCTTTATTTCACCTTTTTATTGAATTGTAGTTAATTAAGCAGTCTTTAAAATGCACCTATAAGTCTGCAAATGTTAAAAATCGAATATTTTATACATTTATAGAGAGAAATAGTAGTAGATGATACTTTCCACAGAGTTCCAACCCCCCCAACCCCTATTTAAAATATGTCTTTGTTTGACATTACTATATTGTCTTTGATGACATTACTATAACAACACATCCAATTAAAAAGAGCTGAATTACAAAGAAACACACAATGAAACTATAAAAACAAACAGTGTAATTGGGTTATAAATTTGCTGAAGGGCTGGTTGGCCTCCCCTTGCCCCATCCCCAACAATAAATTGGAAGGTGTGTTTTAAAAAAACCACACGCTTACTTTCATAGTTTTGTGTATATACAAAGAATCAACAAAGCTAAAACTATTCAGTTCAGCTTCATCTGTTTCTTCATATGGATGTTAAGAGATACATTATCTTAATGGCTCACCTAATCAACATAACGAGAATTTCTGATTTTGCCTGATGACAATCCATTCACTCATTTGTGAAACAATTATAATGAGGATGTCAGGGCAGCACCACCTTTAATTTGAATTGTGTATATGTGTCTTAAGAACATAAAGCAAAATTGCAGTGCATTATAGTGAAAGCTGTAAAATACAACAATCTTATTAAAGGAGCCTCCTTATCTTCAAGTAAACAGCCCCAAAGTATTCCAAAACATACGGGAAATAATGCGGCTTTACCTTCATTAGAAAACCTACCTCCATTTTTGCATTTGCAATGGGAAGCTTTGGTGAGTTGTTTGTTCTCTTTCTGCCTCTCTTTTTGTCCATGTACTCAGAAAGTCTGAAGTTTTGATTCAGGAAATATTTTCTGCTGTCTGTGAGAATGTCAGGAATAGAGAGTTTTCTTTAGAATCAAGAAAGCCATGGCTGGTGGCTTTCATTGGTAGATCTGACAGTGTTTTACAAATGACCTCGGGGTTGTTTTTTCCCAAAGGGAAACAGAGCGAAGAGGAGGTCACCAGGGAGGCCAGAGGCAGAAATAAAATTGAATTGCGGGTCCTGGTTCTTTGTACTGCTTTTTGTTCACTTGAAAACCCAGAAACCAGGGGATAAGACACTGCACTTGGATTTCTACTCACTGTCTACCTGCACTGATTGACCACGGTAACAGACTTTACAAACTCCCTGTGTTGTGGAGTTGGCTCTTTTGTCACTTGGGATGGCGCATATTTTATGTTGCAGGTGTGGTGAGGCACCTCTGTGAGAAAAGGAATAAAAAGAGGCTGGAGAAGAAATATTATTTTCTGTTAGACATGTGGATATCAGTGGAACAACAAACCAGATGCCACGCAGCGACTTCTTCGGGTCTGAAACAGAAGCAGCCAATGTGAAGTGAAATCCAGATTTTCCATCACTACCCAGATCTGTTGGCTTGTAGAATAGCTCCAATATACAGTCCTCAGTGGCAATTTTAGCTAGATTTAGATTGAGCAGTTAGCAAACATAACTGCCTTTCCTGCGATCTTCATTCCCTGGTTGCCGCTATCCTCCTGCAACAAGCTGCAGCTCTCCCGGGGGAGTCGAGGCAGGGGATGAAGGACAGCTGTCTGCCATGGCCAGGCTTCCCGCCGCCGGGAGCTGGAGTGCGGGTGGAAGGCATGGCTGACAGCAGGCGCTTGGAAGCACTCTGAGGCCTCGGAGTTTCTCAGGTGCGATTTCATCGTTATTTTTTTGCAGGGGGGGACAAATTCGCCTGCAGTGCAGGGTACACCTGCTGGGCGCTGTGTTTGCGCACACTCCTTGTGAGTTCAGAGAGAAGCTGTAACGGGGCAGGGAGCAGAAACTGGAGTTTCTGTCTTGCACCTCTGTGTTTATGGCTCCTTATTTCTGCAGGGTGCACAGGCTACGCATGCCATGTTTTCGCACGTGAGATTCTTCTGTCTCTAAAATAGCATATAAAAGTGCATTTTGGATGCCTTAGTACAGGCTTTCTGCACCTTTTTAAATGGCCTGACATATCCTTCCTGACCTCCAGCTGTTTTTCCTAAAGGGCACAGATCTCTTGTGTTTTCTGCATGGTGACTGCAAGCCCTGTGTGGATGTCTTGAAGGCTTTAGGGCCTTAGGATGTTTTCAATGTCACTCAACATCTGTATTTAGACACCAGAATTGTCCTTTGTCTTTATTGTTGAGGCACCATTTGCTTATTTGGATTTTGTCTTCCTGGACCAACTATAATTATTTTTCAGTAAAGCCAAACAATTCTGTTCCAGCATGTGAACCTGCTTCTGTGATGCTTGTTGTAACAGCATTGAACCAGGGCTCTTAAGCAATCACTCCCCACTGGGTACTACCCAGGTAACAACTAAATGGTTTTGTGGGTGATGGTGAGAGTCCATCCTGACTGAACTGAAATAGAGAAAGTTTCTGGTTTCACAGACAGTGGTTATGAAGTTTGGAAGCTAATCAAATTCTTTCTTTGTAAAACAAAATACCTAAGAAAGTCAATTTCCCTTTATATTGGTTTCTTATTTTTGTAGACATGACTACTGATAAAATTGTGACCAAATTTGACCAAATTTGATTGTACATTTTACCTGTGGGTTATTTGACTTATGTAAGCTATTTGCTCTTTCTTAATTGTGCTCTGTGGTTGGTTACCTAATTTACATGTCAATAAATTTATTGGCGGCAGAAACCTCTCCAACAGAAGACTAATTACTGGCAAGTGTTGCCTGGCTCACAGTGGATTCTAAATGATGCATAAACCTGACTGTGCATAAGTAGCCTTGTTACATGTAAATCAGCATTGTGGCAGGAGAAACAATGATTCTCCAAATGTTTGTGCAAACAAAAAGGAATCTCCAATTTGGAAATGGAATATGCAGCACTTCTGCAGTGACTGCCTGACATTGGACACTTGGTGTGTTTTCTGCTGGTTCTGAATAGCTGCTGCTTTTTCATGGTTTGGGCTGCCTCTGCATTTTTGGTTGGGTTTTTTTGGTCCTTTTCACTGGCTATCGAATCATTTTTATTACCTTTTTCGTATTATGCTTCTGACTGCTGGCTGTCTTCCAGCTATCTTATTTTGAATCATTTTTATTACCTTTTTCGTAGTACGTACCTGACTGCTGGCTGCTGGCTGTCTTCCAGCTATCTTATTTCAATTTTGAAAGTACCCTTGTACTGTTTGATGGGTATTACAGAAGTGTTATGTCTAAGAAGAGCCACTGCAGTGCACTGTCGTTGCTTGTAACCATTCATTCTGTCTTACACAATATCCCAGTATAAATTCTATGTCAGTAGATTTACTCCTGATTTATACTGGTTTAATTGAGAAAAAAATGTGCAATTGTAATACGTCATGGTGTAAACCCTCGAAACAAATACCTAGTCTGGGGAAAAAAGGTTGAAATTTTTTGGAAGAGTTTGGATTGGTTTGCTTATTTCCTAGCTGAGGTTCAGTAGGATTCGTGCATCAAGAGCTATGCTGCGTTCTCTGAAAGTTCATATGCAAACTTTCAAGGTGGATTTCTGGCCCTCTGGAGTAGATGGCATTAGCATTAGCCAGAAATTCACCACGAGAGCAGCCAGCACACAACACATGTGTACACACATGTGCACACACATGTTTATTATTGTTAATTATCCTTTCAGACTAGAGTGTTAACCCTAACTAGTTGATTGTTCTAAGAAATTTTCAAGTCTTTGCTGGTGCCCATTTCTCTATATTTTTCTGATCATCCCTGGAAGAAGAGGTTAGAGATGAGTGACGTGTCTTTGGGAGCATCAGCTCCCTCCAGGAAGTGTGTGCAGAGGAAGGCACAGAGAAAAACCAGCAGCCTCAGCACGATACTGATACCTCTCAGGTGCAACTTGTGCTTGTCTGGGAAAGCAGCTCTCCTCCACTTGTCCAGTACACAGAAAGATGAGTCAGCTTAAGTCACCTGTGGCCTGACTAGGTTGAAACTGAGGTGTATCAGTAGTCTCAGCTAGGAGGTCACAGACACTGCACTTTGATGGAACTTAGTGCCCATAGGTGGTCAGAGGAACGTGAGTATTCATCACCTAAGACAACTACGTGAAAGTCAACTCCTCTGTTTTTCTGCAAACTGGAACAGTAAAGTAATTTTCACATAGTCCAGGCTGCTGTCAGACAAGAAATGGCCTCCAGCAAGCCATTTGGCTGTAATACCTCAGTTTTAGTGTGTTTTCTAATTTGGGTACAGCAGTGGGGGTTAGATCATTGCCTGAGCCAACTTTTTGGGCTTGGGCCCAATTCCAACATACGACATAAACATACCCAGAAAATTGAGCTATAAAGGCATAGATTTGCTCAATAGATCTGTATGTCAAAGAATGAGTAATCCTAAACAGATACTCTCAAAATGAATTGCCTTTTTCTTCCAAACCTATATGAATTCAATAAGATTACCAGAGTAAAAGGTTTCTACTGAACTTTGAAACATCAGCATTGCAATATTTTTTGTTGATTTGATATATGCCGTTTTGATCCGTTTCCCTCCAGCTTCAATATATACACAAATCTGTCAGGAATAATGTTTCCTGTGCTATTCCTTTGCATTGCATTTTTTTAGTCTGTCTTGAAGTATTAAAAATGCATTGCATCTAGAATCAATACCAACTTTTAAACGGGTACCAAATCCTAGGAAAAAGCTGCGAATTATCTGTGGACTCTCCTCTCTCCGTGAAAAATAAAGGTGAGACTTTGCAGTCTTTTCCTTTGCAATTGCATTAGGGATTAAGATAATGAGCACTAGCATTGCAGACTGTAAAACGTGTTAGTTTTGACTAGAGAAACAGCATGGAAAAGCAAATTAATCAGCAAAGGGAGTAATTGCTGAAGTCATGCACTGGAAGTTCCCACTACTCAAAAATGTTTCATTTTTTTTTTCCTTAATTGATTATAGTAAACTGACAATGTCTTCTTGTTATTTGAATACATAATAAAAAAGGGATTAGTTTGTGGGTCTGCCTGTGTTATACTCAGATGAGTCCCAGGACAGGATTTGGACTGCAGCTGAAAGGTCTCTCAGCCTACCTCTGCTGCCTCTCCTTATGGGTGTAAGTAATCTGCGTGGAAGCTATTCATTCAGGCTGTCCTTCTTCAAGCATCACAGCTGACCTGGCAGGCACGCTGACAGAGGTATTATCATGGCTGGAGCCTTGTTTCTGCACTTGCTTTATGCTGAGATGAGACATGGGGCTTCACTACTCCCTTGTGATAAGTGTGGTTCTTTCAGGAGACTCAGGGTGTGATGGTCTCATCTTTATTTTGGTTGTGGACTCACACAATTAACCAAGTGTACTCTTAAATAACTTCTAAAATGGAAAAGAGATTTAGCTTTTCTTTCTGTGGTTTTTATCTGTTCTAAACAAAATCTGGTTCGCAGGGCTTCCAGCTCTGTTGCTTGACCTGAGTTCAGCTGTGTGAGAAGCCATTAGATCTCTGCCCTCCTCTCTGCTGAAAGCCTTCTCCAGTCGGCAGCTTCTTGATAGGCAATCCCCCGCGGTGCTCAGTTGTGGCAAAGTACCAAGAGTGAATGAGCAGATGAGCAGCAGAAAGGAATGAAATAAATGTGCTTTGCCCCCAGAAAGTATTTAGCAGAGCAGTATTTTTTTGAATAGTAAGCTTTAGTATTGCTTAAAAATGAGTATTTCCAGGAGGATTATTATTTCTCTATTATTCAGGCATTTTAACTTATTTTACAGAAAATAACCCAAATATTATGACAGGTGTCAACAGAAAAGCAATGACTTTTTCTGTCACACTCTCATAAAGTGTCTCAGGTTCAAACACACATTAGTAATAATTAATAACTGTAGTAGACATTTTCTTATGGAAGAAAATCTTTCTAGGTATCAGCCAGAATAGCTGAGTTACTTTGCAGGAGCAGGTAAGTGAAGAGGAGGCTTAACACTGCGTGTTCTGCTATCGTTATTCTCTTCCTCATAGAAATGGGATAGAAAAGATCTTGACACAAATAACTCCATCAGGTTTTTCCTGAACTACAATAAATACAGGCTGTGCCAGAGCCCATGTAATGGTTCTACCCTCAGGGCATCGGAGTTCAGGAATCAAATGCAGGCTCAGGGACGGCTATGCTATAAAGGAGTTTTCATGCTTCTCTCCTTTTCCAGTCTATAACTGATGGAGAATAAGAGCAACTTTGTTAGCCCTGTGCCTCCCACATCACATTACAATGGTTCCTCCGGCAAAGAAATCTCTTAAACATAGTGTTTTGGGTTTTTTTTTCAGGGTGCTGTAGTGTTGGGGGTTAGGAAGGGGGCAGGTTTTTCCTCATGTTTGGCCACTCTCCTAAACAAATCCATGTTGAGCACAGATAGAGGCTAAAGGCAGCCAAGAAACTGGCAAGATATTAGCGGTGCAAACAGTGGTTTTCATTTTTATTGTGGCATCTTAGCAAAAGACAGAAGGTGTAAGACATTGTGAAGCAGCCAAAGTCAGCAAAGGGAAGGAAAGGCAAATGAGAAAAGGGGATTTGCATGGGGGGCTCGAGTCTGCCCCTTAATGCAGTTAACTTTCACCAAACCCCATCATCACCCTGGCTGAGACTGTGGCACCCGATGTTTACAGTAACCAGGAATCACTTTGAGGAATGGGGAGCAGAATGACTTGTTCAAGGACTAAGAAGATCCATAGGCTGATTCTCCTGCTTATAAAGGTAGGTACTACTGCTGTTCTCCCTGCATTGTGTGTGTTTGCTATGGGTGTGAAAATGCTCTACTGAATTCTAGCGTGGAACTCAGAGGCAAAGAGAAAATGGGCTACAAATTTTGTCTTGCTCATCAGCTGCTTTTGCACACAGCAGTTGGCAACTGCAGAATATGAATAATACTCTAGTTTGTGGTCTTTAGCTCAGAAAAACTTGATACTTAAGGATTTATTTGAAAATCACTTTTCCAAAATCATGTTTGTTTATTTTTGAGTTGTCTTTGAGTAAGTATCCGTCACTGAGAAGTTAAGAGAAGAGCCATGAAGAAAGCTAAGGAACCTAGAGGATGTTTTGGGGATCTCAAACTGAGAATGGAAGACCCTAAAAGCAGACAGCATAGTGTGATCTTTACCTCCTTCAGACACATCTTGCCCTTCCTACAAGTTCTTCAACTCTCTTTGTTTCCATCAGGGGAGCACCTATGAGCATTGTCCTTTGAGAGGAGCAGCTCATTTTGTCTGCTTTTCAAGTACGGCTGGGAAGGACATTGGCCTCTATTTTCCTTACATACTTATCAACTTCCTTGCGGTCTAATGGGAAGTGTTGATGAAAGATTTGAAGCACGGTGAAAAGGGGTATTCTTTTTTTTCCCATTGAAGATGAGTAAGAAGGCGACGGGTAGCAAGAATGCACTTAGTGCTGTAGGCTGTTTGAAATGCATTCCTGGGGTGACATCGGCAAGAAAATTAAGTCTTGTGCATTTGTTAGACTGATTGGATAACTTTAAAATCAAGTATGTGTAATATATACATATGTAAATATTACATAAAATAAAAACTTCTAGAGGAGAGACTTTTCCTAGAAGTTGTGAAATCAGTAAGGATTTTGGCCTTCTCCAGACTGTGCTATTGCAATGATTACTGTATAACTAGTTTTACTCAGAAATTAATTTACGCTGTTAAACATGAGTTATCTCCAGTTACACATAGAACTACCAAAGTACATAGGCACTCATCATATATTTTAAGATAATTTATTATTTAATTTGCAGATGTGGAAATGCAGTTGCAATGGTTTGTTCATGAACTTTGTTGAGAGCGACTGTTTTCTGTTTACTCAGCTAAAACTAGAAGCAAGATGTTAGCTGAATACTGGTTTATCATTTTCAGATTGAGCTGATATAGTTGAATCCGGATCTAAACTTGACCCTGCCCAATGTTTAATGTCTTAAAAATATCTTATTTCCAAAGACTATCTTTTGACATTTCAGTCAACATTTTAGTCACCCAGGTCCTATGGGGAGGGAAAAAAACCCCACAAACCCACCAGCCTTCAATGTGAAGGTTTCAGCAAAAGCCATGTGCACCATTCATAGGTCTCCAATCCTAACCAGGGTCTGGACCTCTTCCCGTGTAATCAGTTTAACTCTGGGAGCCAAAATTTGCAGCATGGTAAAGCAAAACATTCTCAAAGCATTGGGAAGTGGTTGAGTGTCATTAACTTTGCTTGATTTAGAAAACTGTTCACATTCTGCAGTTCAATGTCTCAAAAATTCATTAACTGTTAATTAATTCAAGCTTTCTACTTTTGATAACCCACAGTGCTTGATACAATAAAACAAAGAAAATGCTGTTAATCATTGAAATGCCCTATAAATTGATACTGTTACATATTAAACATAGTAACTACATTTGACTCAGGAGAGCTAATTAGTAAATGTCTGCTATAGCCTTTGGTTACTGAAATCCTAGACTGTCAATGTATTTGCATGAACTATTGATTTCACAGTTATAGAAAGCTTCTGTAGACTCGCCATTTTCTGCGTATATTTTTCTCACAACCCCCAACAGCACTAGCTGGAGCAGGAGAATTCAATCATGCATCATAAGGTTTAGCTCAATAAAACAACACAAGAGGTAGAAGATTCTGGCAAATATCCAGTATGTGACTCTTGTTTTACTCCTGAGTTCAACAAAGCATTTGCTTCATTGGAAGGGGTGAGCAGGGCTCACCCGTTAGCCTGGATGAGTGTTTCCCTGTTTGCCACTGCTACTGGTTCCAGTACACAGACAGGCGAGGTTTGTGGAGAGGCTTTGGTGGGCTTTGTAGAACTGAGTCTTGATGGAGAAGATGGTCTGTGCATCAGCTACTCCATTTTAGTCGAAATACAAAATACAAAACATTGCTCAAAATGATTTATCCCTGGATGGTTTCTGTTGCAAGATTTTGTATGCATGCAGACTATAAGTGCTACCTAAGTTCATGAAAAAACTGTCTTATTTTGGCTGAATGTACTTTCAATCATACAAACACGCATGGTGTTTTTATCTTTTGAGTGAAAACCAAACCAACTTCCATGGATGTTTTTAAAATTCTTTCCATCCACAATACTTTTTTATAGTTAAGTCCTTCCTAGATGTCAAAACCTTCTGTACCCAGATGTTAATTCTGTCTCTGCAGAGGCTTCACACACTTTAGTTTCTTTGTTTGGATGCTCTCCAGTGTTGTCTGAAGAGAAACACAAATTTTCTGTGTGTTTATTAGCATGCTTACAGACTACTGTGAAATTGTAATAAATAAAAAAATAAATGGCAATCTGGCTGTTGCTCACACACACCATATGCAGGATGCCATACGGTCCCAGCTCATGCTGCTGTTTAATGAGAGCTGAAGGTAGCTCCTACCTTAAGGGAAGTTCTGCTCCAGGGCAAAACTAAAACATTTCTGCATATCCATGCTGAGAGCTCTGTTCACTCATTTTCCAATTCTAATAAGGAAGCAAGCCCAAGTAAGTGGAATAATCCGGACAATTATGCTATGGAATGTTTTAAACTGAATATTTTAGAAGGGGCTTAGGGAGTTGGGTGCCTAAGCTCCCTTACCAGAACTACTGTGGTTCTCAGGATGTTGCATGCACCACCACGTGTGAAGCATAGAGTGCCATATCTGTTTGACACAACTTTAGTTTCCCTATTGAAATATGCAAATGTAGGATCTATTTCCAAGGGCACATTCGTGGTCTTCCCTTATATACATCAGAGTAGAAGACTGATGTGTAAGAACTGTGGAAAAAGAACAAGGAGTTTTGTTGCTTGCTTCTGGACTCATTAAGGCTGGATGACTTCAGTTTCCAAAGCGAGCAAGCGCAGTTCTTAAAATTTGACTGTAGGAGACTGTTCACTGCAGTGGCCTTAGCAGTATTCACTGCTATGAACTTAACTGTTGAGGTTGGGTTTGTTTGTTTGTTAGTTTGCTTTTTCATAAATAGGAACATTTTTGTTTGTTATGGTCTTGTTACTGGATAATTTATTTTGCAGTGACATCCACAGGAAACTAAAATTCTGCCTTTACAAAGCTTTCATGAGAACATGAACATAATGTGTTAAAAGATTATATGTTTAATGAAATCCCCCCAAAATACTGTGAACCAATGTAGATGACACATGTATTTTTCTTTGCAATTGACAATAGAACATGTCTATTAACCAAGATAATGGTATTAAAGAAAGTACCCAGTTTGCTCGATATTTTTCACTTTGGTGAAACAAAAAAAAAAGTCCTAAGCAAAAAAGAAAGAAAACCTTTGTGTTGCTGACATTTCCTTAAAA
Source organism: Charadrius vociferus (assembly GCF_000708025.1). NCBI lineage: Eukaryota > Metazoa > Chordata > Aves > Charadriiformes > Charadriidae > Charadrius > Charadrius vociferus. The sequence continues at coordinate 3,228,080 of NW_009648441.1, forward strand.
AAAACCTAAACAAAACAAACCCCCAAAAATGTAATATTTGCTTTCTCTCGTTACAAAAATTGCTACGGGGGGGGGGGGGGGGGGGGGAGGAGGGGGAAGAACCCCCCCAGCCAATGGGGAAGAGAGCAGAAATAGAAATCACAGATTTCTTTTTAGTTTGGAGAAGAGGCAAGTGAAAGATGCAAGTGAATTTTTAAACATGAGAAGCACTAGTTCTACACTTAATTAAATAGTTAATATTTAGTATTGAGACTTTCATGAAAACATTCAAATGAAATCTTTCCATACACCAGTATATGAAACATTTACCATTTTGAGTAACCCTAGTGCTAAAGAGAAATTCTAATTCTAGAAGTCAAAATACAATGTATAATCTGTTGCACCATAATTTAATTAAAAAAACACATTACTCTTGTGGCATGGTCCAGTGCAAAATAGGTAAATAATTGTGTCTGTTTTGAGGTTTTACTTCCTACTTCCATTGTTGTATTTTATAATTGCGTGAAGCTGTAAGTTACAGCTCACATGGTGTTTGAAACTGAGTAAGATGTTCCAGTTTTGCCAACAGGCATGCCATCTTTCGAGGGATCTGTTTTATTGGTGATTAACAACAGGTTATTTCTTTAATGATGCCAATAGATTTCAGATGTAGATCTAATTTTATTTTAGCATATGTTAGCACAGATAGCTGTCAGTCAGCCAAAGGTCATCCTCAAATAAAAGTGCTTCAAATCCTCTGTACCTCCAAATATCTTCACTCTTCCTAGGAAATATTCAAGAATTTCAAAAGACTCCTCTTGCAATGCGATTCAAAATCACAATTCCCAGACACCTGGGGCTAAAGCAATTGCTTACCACTAATAACTGCAGCAACGTACAAGTTTCCAATGTGTAGATGCAATACCAGCAGGGATATTTAATCAAGTGATTCTACCTTCTGCAGGAGTCTATATTTTCAAAAGTCAACTTCATAAACTGACTCAATGTGAGGGAAGTGCAGTACTTCGGTTATTAATGTTTGATGAAAAATTAGAAAAATTAGACTTTACATTCCGTTCTTATTAATTTTCTAGGTTGCCTTTGCCATTGTCTTAAAGCAGTCACCATGTTCCAGTCTTTCTTTTGGCTGCATTAGTTGCCTAGGAACTAAGTTTAGTTACGTTCAGTGGAAAAGGCGTTTGTGTCCCCTTTGGTAGGCGTCACAGCAGCTTCCTATGCCAACCCACCATTTGCTGCATGTTAGGATAGGACTCCTCTAGCTCAGGCAGAAGTTCAGTGAATTCTGTCTTTAAGTGTAATGCTTTGGAATATTTCTAAAGCTATATCTACATATTGAAGTCTAGTTAGGCACATTTCATTTTTCGCTTGGACTTTGTTTTGGGATTTTTTCCCCCCTTTTTTATCTTCTTGACAGCAAGGTAGCTGAAGCAAGACCTTGTGCTGTCTGTTTTCATGGCCAGACCATGCTCTAACAAAGTGTAATTCAGGCTGCTACAAAACCTTAGTAAAGCTTGTTGGGGAGTTTGTAGGAATTGGACATACGCCTCTAGGGAGAAGCAGGAGCAGCCCTTTATTCAGACCTTTGCACGTTCTTCCATCACTTGCGCTCCCCTTGGCTGCATTTAGGGCCTCTGTGGGAAGCTATAGGATAGCATGGGGAAATCAATGCTGGTTTGAGTAACTTTAGTGGTGGCTATTGCAGAATTTATTTGGGATGATAAAAACTGGCGTATATACCTCAGGCACTGTTTCCCAGCTATGTAGAAATGAAAGATTTTCTAACCGTTCTGGAAAAGACAAATAAAAAGCCTGTGGACAAGCTAACACTATACAGAGAAGGGTAAATTTTGAATATGTTTCTTAGATTTTTTCTGTTTTACTTTAAGTTTTTCAGTCATTTCCCATTTGATGTCCAGTGGATAATCAATGTTTCATAAACTAAAGATTAGGTTGTGCTTGTATAACTTACATTTATATAATACCAATCAAAAATGTCAATCAGTTCTTGAGAATGTTTTAACTGTGCCTTTGTGGAAGAAAAGCTAAGAACAAGGTACGTGTTTATGGGGTTAAAGAATTACTGAAGTAGTTTGTCTAAGCTATCAATATCTGTGTGGTATCTGTGGTTAAACGTCTCTCTTTGAACAAATCTAACTTCATGTAACTAAGTGGCAAAGACCCAAGACAGCCAGAACGAACTGGGTTTTTAAGTATATGAAAAAACAGCACCTCGATAAAGATGGACAAAATGCCAAACCAGAAGTAAACTCAAAGGAATCTCTCAGGACAACCTGAAAAGGTTAATTAAATCCAGTCGTATAATGCTGAGCTAGACTCTGTGTTTCTTCACAGTTCTTGACTTTGCCTAGGAGAATTTATCAGGTGCCTGAAAGGGTGAATGTTCCCTTTCTCCTTTACCATTATGTAAGGTTGAAAGACTGGAAAACAGGATATACCAAAGTGCATGTCACCTGCGATAGCTGCTTTGCTGCTGAGGCCAGTAAAATAGCTCTGAAACAAAATATTTGTTTGTGTGCTTGAGTGTGGCCAGGAAAGAGTAAAAATCTGATCAGACAAGAACAAGGTAGAAAATAAATTTATTGCACGCAGTCGCATGTCATTACATTTCACTGAAGTCCTTTGAGGCTGTATTAAAACAATTAGTATCAGACATGTTAATTCAAATAGTTTTGTGTTCCAGTGCCTCGAGGGCTGGGGGAGATGGGGAGGGAAGTGCTGAAGGAAATAGGTCAGGCTGTTTCTTCACTAATGGCTAGGCGGAAATATTTGTGTCAAAATATTTGCAGGGATGTGTTTGTGTCATTGCACCCTTTACTTTGTTGCGGGGCATTGGGGATAGATATGCTTCCATCCTGGCAAGATTCATGTTATTACCAACACTTACGGGATTTCCTTTCCCCTAAGTTCTCCAGCAAACACGACTGATGATAGAAAGTACAGTTTATTCTTGAAGAAGCCTTTTGTTCTATTTTTTTTTCTTTTTTCCTTGGCTAATTTCTGTCCTAAAGGGTGCTCTTCTTGGTTTTATTTAATGGTTTTGGATCTTTTTTATTTTCTGTCTTTAGGACAATGCTAATACTAGGTCCTATATTAGTATCATCAAACTGAAATCTAAAGCTGTCTAAAATTATATTAAAAATAGTTCAGTCTCCACAACCCTTTCCACCATATTTCATAGATTCATAGAATCACAGAATACCAGGTTGGAAGGGACCTCAAGTATCCAACCTTTCTTGGCCAAAGCACCCTGTCCAGCTGAATCTTAAAAGGGTCCAATGATGGGGAATCCAACACTTCCCTGGGGAGGTTATTCCTATGGCTGATTGTTCTCTCTGTGAAAAATACTCCTCTTGTGCCCAATCAGAATCTCCCCAGAAGTAACTTGTACCCGTTAACCCTCGTCTTTTCCATGTGACTCCTTGTAAAAAGGGGGACTCCATCTTCTTTATAGACTCACTTTTTACTCATTATTTATGACCTTTCATATGCAGTCTTTCATATCCAAGCAGCAAATTCAGACAAATGCTGTTTATTCTTGCTGCATGCAAAAAGGGGGTAAAAATTGAGTGAAATTATTGGTAAAGAAAAAAAGAGGCAAACACTGAGTCAGTTATCTGATCAAGAAAAGTACCACAAAAGAAGTCTAAGGGGTTAGATACTAAGAAGATGTTTGCTAATTGATGCTCACCTCTGCAGCATCATGCAAGTCTGGAAGTATGTTTATTTTCAATAAAATAGGTACAGAAGGATTTATGCAAAACTGTCTTTCTTGCAATTTGCATGATCAATTTTGTAGTCAAAATATTTCTACAGAATATCTAAAAAAGTTAAGTTTTGTCATGTGTTGCCTTTCTTCCTAATTACATTTTGTGTCTAAAATTTTACTCACATGCCGTACAAAATGCAACAAGATATTTTAGTGCCTCCTCTCTTCCCTGCAACCTCCCTGCTTCTCTGGCTGCTGCTGCTGCCTTTTGCTTCAAACTGCCTTTGCAAAGAAGCCTACAGTCGTTCTCCCCGGGCCACTGCAAAACATGCACCCGTAGCCACAATTAACCACAATTAACGGCCTTCCTTGGAAATTCATGGGCTGTGTTAGCCCTTTGCCTAGCTGTGGTTTTTTCATTTAAAAGTAGATTCTTTTAATTATGTAATAGAAGATCCGCTTTATATGTTGGGACATGATTCTTTTTTTATGGGACCTAAACTCCAATACACATTGAGCAATCTGGACAGTATTTGTGACAAGATAATGTATGAATCTGTATAAATGGAAAAACACCTCACATACGGCATATATAAATACATAAATTCAACTTTCATGCTTTCAAATGTTTCACAGATATTACCTAACAGTAAGAAAATAAAAAAAACAAATTACAATAAAATGTTTTTTTCACAACTGATAATAAAATTATTGATTTTATATCCCCCACAGCTCTCAAAATTGTATCTTTACATTTTCTAAGAAGCAGAATGATTAGAGCTATGTCTGAGGTGCAAGCTATTGTGAAACTGAACCAGTTGTATGTACTCTCTCCTGTGCTGTGCTTATGATTTATAGCTCCTGTTATTTGAAATTCACACTGGATTTCTGAGTGAGGCTTCTTATCCTAAACATCCACAGATCAACAGATGTTCTGAAATGATGTTTTGGAACAATATCTAAAATGTTTTCTGAAAAAAAGTATATGGCGTCTGCATTTGTTTCATGTTTCTGATCCCTTTCTTGAGATTCAAAATGACCTTTAAATTGAATTTTTTCTCGATTTGTTCCTCTGATTGGCTGGCCACAAGGCAAGATTGCTCTGTAAAGCACCAGAGCAGAGAGGTGTTTGGAAAGAGTTCAGCAATTTTGTTGAGCAGCACCTTCAGCCAGGCATTGAGACTTAGAAGGAAGCTAAACAAGCATCAGCCTTCTTGATCATGCCTCCATTTTCTTTCATTACTTTGTTTTTCCCCTTGAATGACAGGCACATTTCCTTATTTTTCTCTTCTTGCATCCTCAAGGAGAACCTGCGAAGAGAAGCAGATGTTTATTTCACCTCTGTAGGCCTCTCAAAATCATGTGGAGGCAAGATTTTTTCCTGTGGATGAGTGAATATATTTCTGGTGGTTGCTGAATATTATTCTCCAGTAGAATCCTGCTTGATACAGTGTGTTCAGTAAGGGCAAAGGAAGTACAAGAATAAACAGTAAAAAATAACCCTGCTGTGCTGCACTTGTACCCTCTTTCTCACAGTTCTGGGCTAGATGTCTCGGTCGCTGATTCACTACATCCTAAAACAGGTAGTAGCTTTTCCCCAAAATGATGCACCATTAGGAGTACCACCGGCTGCTTCTCTGAAAAAGACTCAGAACAGCAAACATCGTAAGAGGAATAAGAAAAGAAGGCCTACTTTCCTTCTAGCAAAAATCTGAATTTGCCTCATGAATTTTTACTCACTTGGTTGACTTTAAGAGTTTCCTTACCTTTTATGTTCTTCAGTTCTTTTTTTTTTTCTCATTGCTCACACCGTAATGTGCAACTCCTCCCTTCCTTCGCCCTTACTGAGTCTCAATGGACAATTAAATGTTTAGTGTAGCTTTGGGGAAAAAAAGTCTTATCTGGAAGCAAGAATCCTCATAATTTATGACAACTGTCAAAACTTCAGGCACAGTGGTTTTAAAAATCTTTGCTGATAAAAGCTCCCACTTACAGAAAGGTCTGACCTGTGTGAGTGGTACAGTGCATTTTTTGAGCTTTGCTTCCATGCCTGAGGGGTACTGCAAATCAGAGGCTTCTGAGTATAGGAAGACATGATGACTTGTGCCAAGGGACTAGGCCATCAGCTTGCACCATTTATGGATAAATTTCAGCGTATTGTGAAATGTCAGACCTCATAAAATGCCAGGCAGAAAATATTTTGGTGAAGTCAATTGACATGTTAAGAGACTAAACACTTTTTTTGAACAAATTTTTTCTTTCGCGATAAGAACTTACTTTTGCAAATCACTTATGGCTGTCATAAGATGTTGGGCAGGGCTTGTACTGAGGTATCTGTAGTTAAAGCCAGATGTGTTCATCTCATATGAGTGGGATGATGGGAAGAGGGTGAGGGCAATGCTTCATTGCTTTGCTCTGTAATTCCTCACTTGCCTGAGCCAGAGGCCACCGCAGTGGAATGGCTGGATTGCTGCAGCCATGGATATTTGGGACTAGGAGGTGGAAAAGCAGCTTGTCTCTATTTTGTGGCACTTCTTCATAATGACTAAAGCTTAATGGGTGAAAAAAAAGGTACTTTGTTTTCTAAAAGGTATTTCTTCTTGCTGCACTTCCACTGGGAGTGTGCTGCTAGTTTAATGATGGACTGTGCTTCAAGCCACCTGTCAGTGGGCCCCAAAGGGATGTGCTGCGAATTCATTCAACTTTTATTGTTAAAACTGAAACCCTCTTTTTCTTGTGTCCATACATTTCATGATTGTAATTGGCAACCCCTAGGATTTCTGGAATTAGGAATGGATACCTTCACAGCTTTTATGTAGTTCTAGTTGCTGTCTCCCTAAGTACTAAGCAGTTTGTACTATTTTTAGTGTAATGTGTTTTTCTGCCAGGGCCTTCAGATCTAATCTTAAAATCTTCCTTTTAATGTTGATGTTGGAAAGATGTTACTGTACTGGTAGTCCTGATACAGTTGGCTACAATTTCTCTGCTCCTATTTATGTTCCAACGTATGGCTAAATTCCACAGGTTTTTAAAATGTGGTTCTGTACAGTATTTTTGGTCTTGATTCCAGAAACCATTTCAAGTGAAAGATACATGTGGGGAATTAGATGTCAGACCTCAAGACAGACACTTTGAAAGCTGCCTGACCTCTTAGTGTTTGGATGTAAATGTCAAAGGTAAAAAAAAAAAAAACAAACCACAACAGAACAGTATTGCCTCTCACTTAAGAATGATTCAGAACTTTCACTGAGAGTCATGAGATAGCTATCAATCTCCCCACTTATTTTATCTCAAAGGAAAATCATCAAAAAAGGGCATGTCTTTGGTTCATTTCTTCCAAGAACCTCGGGTTAGAGAAGTGACCTGGAATATAGGACTCAAAACACCAAATCCCACAGGTGCCTGAGGGGACTTGAGGACTGGGTCATGTCTCTCACTATAGTGTCCTAAATTCCAAGTAATGGGGTATTTCACGATTGGCGTTCAAAAACCTGCTGAAGCCATTACAGGTCCCATGAAAAAATTTGCGTATTTATTTTAGAGCGAAAATATAATGGGTACTTTGGTAGAAAGGTTACGTGGGATGCTTATTCAATAATGGAGGAAGAGCTTTGTTTCTGTTTTCTGTTTCAGTTAATTTAAAATCTGTTTACAGAAAACATAGTGAAGGCTACTGGTGAGATGGAGGAATGCATCTCGATCTCCAGAATAGTCTATAGCCATGTGACTGGGCTTGAATGTTGGAGAAATAACCCACCAGGAAAGAGAAAGATTTAAAAGTAACTCAGATCTGTGGAAATTACTTTAGCCACTAGGGCATTATGCCAAAGAACAACCCACACCAATCAAATCAGTTTGTATATCTCTAGTGGTGACACTTTCCTTAACTGGCATCTTTGATGTTAAAAATACTCTGTGCGTACATAAAATATTTCGTTAATAAGCGTAGTTGATAGCCATAAGGAATCATAGTTCTTTAAATCATTTCAGTTGAGTGCAAAATTATTGATCCCAACCTAGGAAATAAGGATAGCACTATGATCCCTTTTTTTTTTTTTTCCCCTCCTCCCTCTATTTTATTGAAAATATTTCTGGCTGGACAAACAGCTGCGCTGAGGCCCTAATGGCTGAATGCACAGAACAGTCTCATCCAGGCACACAAGTCGGCAGGAAAAGATAGGATGAGTTCCAGACACTGAAGCTCTTATAAGTGTCAAACTCCTGACAAGTGATTTCAGTGCCTGATCCTGCTGCATGTGAAGTGATGCTTTAATTTGCAATTGAATGACAAAGTCCTCAAGTCATCCTTATCTCCTGAGTAATTGAAGAAAAGCTCTGCAGTGTAGAAACTCATTATGATTCTTCTGTGTCATTTTGCACCTTTGGAAAGGAATTTTTTATCATTACATCGCTCTCTGGCATATTTTTATTAGCACTGAGCTGCAAAATATGAGATGCACACCTAGATTATGTGCTTGTATTTACAGATGAAATTGAAGATTAAAAAGAAAATTCATATTGCATCTGTGCTAATTCTGCAGAGCCTCTCTGCCATTGATCCTTAAACTTGTAATAGTTTCTTTCAAGCTCTGATGAGAAAATAAAATATAACCATTATTTGTAAGTGTTATTTGTTGCTGTCCATACCAGAGGAAGAGATGACTTTATAGTCATTTTAGAAGTGGAGAGTAATCTAATGAAGTAATTAGAGTAAGTTAAGATAAAATCTAAGATGCAAAACTTTGAAATGGGAGACAGAATATTTTCAGTAGTCTGATGTGCTTCTGTCTGTTTCCTGGAGCTGGAGAATGGTAATTTTTGGAGCACTTTCTGCCCTGTTAGAACTTGAAAGCAGAGCTGGAAGCCTTTCAAGAGATGGATTTCTCTCTTCTGGGAGTTTGAAGAAGGGGCACTGGTCACTGAGTCTTTAATTTGTAGAAAGTAGATTAGGAAGTAGCTGGCAGCTGTTACAGAATTATCTACACATGCAGTGGGCCAGATCCACTGATGGGCTGTGAGTACTTTGTGCCATTTTGGCTAAGCAAGGGAGCATTTGTGGTTGCTTTCTTTTTTCACAGAGTGTCTGAGAGAAAGTAAGCACTGTCCATCTCTCTGGATGGCGTTGCAGAACAGGTGGAAGAGATCCCAGGCTGAGTTCTGTAGCTTTGGTGACAGAAGTAAATCATAAATTGGCTCTAAATTGTTTTGACCTCTTATTTATTTTCTCTTTCTAGAACTGGCCGTTGTCGTATCCCTGCACAAGTCCTGAGACCTCTGAGTCCCAAATATGTTCCAGGTGAGTCCTCTTTC